>NC_085141.1:71758410-71798210 GCF_024139115.2 Armigeres subalbatus
GCGGTTATCCAAGTGATGGGCAGATTCCCTATCCAAGAAGTGGTAGACAGAGTCTCTTAATTCTCGTGTATACATGGATGAGACAGTGTGCCATGAGCTACAAAAGCTCACGTAGCACCGATTCAGTGCGAGAGAGAGAAGCTAGCGCGCGCATGAAATAACTAAGTGAGCGTGTCTCGTCTCATGAGACTCATCTAATGCGCTAGAAATGCATAGCTGGCGTTACTTAGGCGACGATATTATTGAATGAAAATTTCCCGCCCAAGCTGTTGTACACATCTCCGCTGTTGTTTGCAAAGGTTTGCCATGGCAAACAGCGCATGAGCTGATCGCATTGAGATGTCTCAATGCGACTCACCAATGTTAATATGAGGTACACAAGCTTCGTGAGACTCGCGCGCGCTAAATTTTATGTGCGCGTAGCAGTCGTTGCTCAATCTCATCCTTTTTTGTACGCGTGCATGATGTCTGGTGGTAGACAGCTCTAACGAAGGTTTTGTTGTTGCCAAAATCAACGGGATCTTCGTGTGTATCTGCTACGCACCCCCACGGTGGCCTTTAGAGCAGTATAACCGGATGCTGGATGCACTCACGGAGAAGCTGATCGGCCTTAAACCCGCAGTCATCGGAGGCGACTTCAATGCTTGGGCAGTGGATTGGGGGAGCAGGCTGAGCAACGCCAGAGGTTACAGTTTGCTGGAGGCGCTTGCAAAGCTGGACTTCAGACTGTGCAACGAAGGTACCGTTAGTACATTTCGCAGAGACAGCAGGGAGTCCATCATTGACGTGACGTTTTGCAGCCCGTCGCTGGTGAGAAACATGAACTGGAGAGTTTGTGAGGATTACACTCATAGTGATCACCAAGCTATCCGGTATAGTGTTGGAACACGGCTACCGACGACGCGGAGAGGGATAAGGACTACCGGGCGAAGATGGAAAACGAAGGACTTTGACAAGGAGCTTTTCATCGAAGCACTTCGAGTTGACAGCGGCGCAACAAATCTGGAAGCAGATGAACTGACGGAAACGTTAGCGAGGGCTTGCAATGCGTCGATGCCAAGGAAACTAGAGCCATTGGACAGCCGACGCCCAAATTACTGGTGGAACGAATCTCTTGCCAATCTTCGTGCTGCCTGTCTCAGGGCCAGAAGACGTTTTCAGAGAGCAAGGTCGGGCTAGTGTGTGTGTGTGTGTTTTTTTTTTTTTTTTTTTTTTCTTCCTAAACAATGGAGGGGGAATCTGCTCAACAGACATCCTGGGTTGACCAGGAAGTGCTGGGTTAGGGGCCGCCTCCAATGAGGGAGGCAGGACTGCATCCCCGACCAGCTAAACCGTTTCCATTGCCGCCAAGCCCATCGTCCCTTCGGTACAAACAGAAAGTAATGCTTCAAAGGGGGTAAGTGCACAACGCACCCTCGAGGTTAGCTACGTGTCCTTGCAGCATCGAACATCGCGACTCGCTTTTTTAGAAGAACACCATGGTATAGTGCCAGCGCATTGCCGGCTTTCCAGGTGGCCTTACCACGCCCTATGTCCTCGGAAGGTTGGCAGGGTCGACTTCGCGCCTGCTTCCCTCTGCACGACTGGTATCAAGAATGATGATGCCGCGTGCACCCCAAATTGACCTTTCTGCGATAGGGCCTATTCGCCAGCACACAGAGGGACTTGCCGATGCGGTGCCTACGCCTGCTCCAGCCTTGACGAGGACCCCTTTCCGTCCTCGGGCTCGGAACCCGCCCGGTTGACCGACGCCGCGAAAGCGACGATACCATGTTGTTCTTCACGCGGCCACTTGTTCGATAAAAGGATCGAGTTCGACCACAGGGCACCGGTATGACCCATGAAGCCGACTCCAAACCCTTGGACCACCTCTTATTTGCGCCTGAACTAGCCATCCCTCGAGTCCACGCGCCACCTTCTGTGTAGCTCCGAGACGATTTGGACGATAGCCGATAAAACGGCGTTCCAGCCAACTTCATCTTTACACATCCTCCGAACTAGGTTGTCCGGGGTAGTGTCCAGACCACATGTGGCAAGCATGGGGTCACGCATTGTGCGAAAACGCGGGCACACGAACAACACGTGTTCCGCCGTTTCCTCTAAACCAACGCACACCGGACACTCGGGCGAGGCCGATTGTCCGAACTGGTGTAGGTACTGTCTGAAGCAACCATGGCCTGTAAGGACCTGGGTCAGGTGGAAAGTGATTTCCCCATGGCCCCTCTTGACCCACGTACCTATCTCCGGTATCAACCTATGTGTCCATCTACCCTTAGTGGAACTGTCCCACGCACGCTGCCATTTGACCATTGAGGCCAACCTGACAGTCCTACGAATGCCTCTCGTGCCGCGCATTTCGAAGCACTCTATGTCTTCACCGATAACGATGTCAATAGGCATCATACCGGTGATGACGCAGAGTGCATCGTGCAACACGGTACGGTACGCGCTCGCAACTCTTAGGCACATGAGCCTATACGTACTTTCTAACTTCGTTCTGTAGCAGTTAATACGCAGGGCCGTGCCCCTAGCTGGCCCCCCATACCTCAGTATGGACAGAGCAACGCTAGCCAGAAGCTTGCGCTTGCTGGCATAAACCGCAGAGCTATTGGACATCATCCGGGACAATGCCACTATAGCTGTGGAGGCACGCTTGCAGGCGTAATTGACGTGGCTACCAAAGGTGAGCTTATCGTTGATTATTACCCCCAAGAGTTTGATTGAGCGTTCAGAGGTGATCGTGCAGTTGCCTGCCCTTATCACCGCTTGCTGCTCCGACTTTCGGTTGTTAACAACAACCACCTCAGTCTTGTGGTGAGCCAGCTCTAACTTCCTGGAACTCATCCACTCCTCCACAATTGCGATCGAGTGGGCTGCAGTCAACTCCACCTCTTCGATCGATTCGCCGTAGACCTCCAGCGTAATATCTTCAGCGAAGCTGACGATTACCACGCCCACCGGGAACTTCAACCTCAAGACACCGTCGTACATGACGTTCCATAACACCGGACCCAGTATGGAACCTTGCGGAACCCCTGAGGTTATGTCAACGCACTTCCGACCCGCCTCCGTGTCGTATACCAGTACTCGATTCTGGATGTAGCTTCCGAGAATCTTGTACAGGTACTCGGGAATTCCAAGACGCAGGAGCGCATCTGCAATAGCTGCCCAACTGGCACTATTGAAGGCATTCCTCACATCGAGAGTCACTACTGCACAATAGCGAACTCCCCTCCTCTTACGCTGGATAGCTATCTCTGCGGATTTGGTAACCGACAAGATAGCGTATACGGTCGACTTACCCTTTCGGAAGCCAAACTGGTTACTCGATAGACCATCCGCACCCTCCGTGCGTATCAACAACCTGTTGAGGATGATCTTCTCGAGCACCTTCCCCGCCGTATCAAGCAGGCATATTGGTCTATATGCCGACGGATCCCCGGTGGTTTTCCCACCTTTGGCAATAGGACCAAGCTCTGCCTTTTCCATGCTTCAGGGAGACTCCTCGTCCAGGCATCTCTGCATGACAGATCTGAACATCTCGGGAGCCTCGGCAATGGCCGCTTTGATGGCCAGGTTCGGAATACCATCCGGTCCTGGCGCCTTACCTACACTAAGGGACTGTGCAATCCCCGCAAGTTCCGCCACAGTTACTCTTCCCTCGTCGGCCACCCTGGCTCCTGGCAGCTCCACAAAGGGAGGCCAGAGGCTTGGGTCGTGACGTGGGAAGAGCCCCGCGATGATCCTCTCCAGCATCTCTGGAGACCGCTCTGTAGGGGCCATCGCCCCACGTGTCTTGGCCATTACGACCCTATAGGCGTCACCCCATGGATTCGCGTTGGCACTTTGACACAGGCCCTCGAAGCAGGCTTTTTGCATGATCTAATCTCAGTCTTCAGAGCGGCTCTAGCAGCCACGAACGCCACCCGTCGTTCAACACGCTCCTCTTCTGTGCGTGCTCGCTGCATCCGCCTCCTTGCCCGTAGGCAGGCGCGGCGCAGGTTCGCAATTGCTTGAGTCCACCAGTAAGCCGGTGGTCTCCCATTCCTAGGGTGGACTTTCCTAGGCATGGTGGCATCGCATGCACGCGAGAGTACTGTTACCAGCTGCTCGCCACTCAGACCGAGAGTATTGTGCTCGCGGCGGAGCGCTTCCTTAAACACCTCGTCGTCGAAGTATGATGTCTTCCACATACGAGGACTAGGCCTCGCCTCTTCTTCCGTCCGCTGAATGCTGGTCGTATAGTCGATACTGTAGCGAACCGCCAGGTGGTCGCTGTGAGTGTAGCCATCATCTACCCTCCAGTTCGAACTACTCGTTTGGCCAGGGCTCCAGAACGTAACGTCGATAATCGACTCGGCACCATTCCAGCTGTAGGTACTTTTGGTACCGACATTAGCCAAGTCCACATCCAACATGGCCAGTGATTCCAGCAGGATCTGCCCCCGTTGATTCGTGGATAGGCTTCCCATTCCACGGCCCAAGCGTTGAAGTCTCCCGGTATCACCACCGGCCTACGCCCCATCAAGTTAGCCGTCAAACAATCTAGCATTCGACCGAACTGCTCGATCGACCATCGAGGAGGCGCATAGCAGCTGCAGAAGAAGACCCCGTTGATTTTGGCAATGACGAAGCCCTCGTGTGTCGAAGACACCAACTCTTGAACTGGGTATTTCCCCGTTGTCCATATCGCCGCCATTTGAGACCCATCGGTGACCCAATTACCGTTCCTGGCGGGTACCCGTTAAGGATCTGCTATGATGGCGATATCCGTCCCCCATTCAGCAACTGTCTGACACAGCAGTTGCTGGGCTGCATCACAGTGGTTCAGGTTTAGCTGCGTTACCTGCACTGTGATTTTGCAACACGCTTAAACGCCGGGCACTTCGAACCCCCATGGGGTGCTTGCTGTTCGCAGCTTTGCTGGAACAGATCAAACAGTTGGGAGGGTTCGTGCAGCATTGTGCCTTATGTCACCCCAATCCGCAGCGTCGACAGAGCTTGTTTCTGTCAGGGCCTTTGCAGCCCCATTGCTTTTGCCCCGGTTCCAGGCACTTGAAGCAAACTTCAGGTTGCTCGTATATGCCCACAGGGCATACCGACCACCCCACCTTGACGCTCCATAACTTGACTACCTTGAGGCGTCAGCTGCAGGTAGCCGAACCAATGCTACCTGTGTCCCTGCCGGACCTTTCCGTAGCCGAACGGCTGCGTTGGGCGCCTCCACTTCACACTGTCGCCGCAGTGCCGTGACGAGCTCTTCGACTTCGGTGATCTCGTCCAGGTCTTTAACCCTTAGATTCCCCTCCGTCGTGAGTGCCCTCACCTGGACCGTCGCGCCTAGGACGGCCGCCGCCAACGGCGGGTAGGCGGCGCCCGGTGGCGAGACGCCCCGCTTTAGCTCGAGGAGCATCTCGCCCGTCCGGGTACGTCTTATCCGGCGTACGTCGGCGCCGAGTTCACCGAGCTTGACGTCACTCCTCATCGCCTTCAAGACGTCCGAGTACTCAGCCTCTTCCGTTTTGATGACTAGGGCATCACCCCTGGAGCGATTGGCGCCTAACCTAGACTTCTTGCTACCCTCATTCGCCTGGGCCTTCTTCTCGGCCCTTGACGTCTTCGGTTTCCTTTTGTTCTTGACCAGGGTCCAGGAGGCGTCACCCCCCTCTATTTCCCTGGTCTCGTGCGGCTGAGATCTCTCAGCCTGCCGTAACCCCTTACCACCGTCTTTCCTGGGTGGACGGACCTTTCCAGGTGCTTCCTAACCCGGTTTTGGAGGTACCTGGCCGGGGTTCAGCTTCCCAGCCCCACTACCCTTGTTCGGGGTAGTAACCCTCCGCGTTTTGGGGCGGCCCCAGGGAGCTTATCCCCTGGAGACTGTCTCCCTGTTTTTGTGTCTGCTCCGTTGGAGCAGTTATTTCGACGTACCCGCAAATACTTGAGCCTCAGTCTGGGTGGACTTTGGCACCACCGTTTTCGCTGGCACGCCTTCGGTCGATTCGACCTTGCCCGAGTCCGCGAATCCTTGGGACTCAGTCTGGGAAGACCTCGACTCCACCGATTTCACGGGCACATTCGGGTGTGTATGTGTGTGTGTATGTGTGTGCACAGAACCTAAGAAAACATTAGACAACTTTTCATATAGTAATCCTTATCCGATTAAGACAAAATAAGACAAATAAGACAAATAAGACAAATAAGACAAATAAGACAAATAAGACAAATAAGACAAATAAGACAAATAAGACAAATAAGACAAATAAGACAAATAAGACAAATAAGACAAATAAGACAAATAAGACAAATAAGACAAATAAGACAAATAAGACAAATAAGACAAATAAGACAAATAAGACAAATAAGACAAATAGGACAAATAAGACAAATAAGACAAATAAGACAAATAAGACAAATAAGACAAATAAGACAAATAAGACAAACAAGACAAATAAGACAAATAAGACAAATAAGACAAATAAGACAAATAAGACAAATAAGACAAATAAATCAAATAAGACAACAAGACAAATAAGACAAATAAGACAAATAAGACAAATAAGACAAATAAGACAAATAAGACAACAAGACAACAAGACAAATAAGACAACAAGACAAATAAGACAAATAAGACAACAAGACAAATAAGACAAATAAGACAAATAAGACAAATAAGACAAATAAGACAAATAAGACAACAAGACAAATAAGACAAATAAGACAAATAAGACAAATAAGACAACAAGACAAATAAGACAAATAAGACAAAATAAGACAAATAAGACAAATAAGACAAATAAGACAAATAAGACAAATAAGACAAATAAGACAAATAAGACAAATAAGACAAATAAGACAAATAAGACAAATAAGACAAATAAGACAAACAAGACAAATAAGACAAATAAGACAAATGAGACAAATAAGACAAATAAGACAAATAAGACAAATAAGACAAATAAGACAAATAAGACAAATAAGACAAATAAGACAAATAAGACAAATAAGACAAATAAGACAAATGAGACAAATAAGACAAATAAGACAAATAAGACAAATAAGACAAATAAGACAAATAAGACAAATAAGACGAATAAGACAAATAAGACAAATAAGACAAATAAGACAAATAAGATAAATAAGACAAATAAGACAAATAGGACAAATAGGACAAATAAGACAAATAAGACAAATAAGACAAATAAGACAAATAAGACAAATAAGACAAATAAGACAAATAAGACAAATAAGACAAATAAGACAAATAAGACAAATAAGACAAATAAGACAAATAAGACAAATAAGACAAATAAGACAAATAAGACAAATAAGACAAATAAGACAAATAAGACAAATAAGACAAATAAGACAAATAGGACAAATAAGACAAATCAGACAAATAAGACAAATAAGACAAATAAGATAAATAAGACAAATAAGACAAATAAGACAAATAAGACAAATGAGGCTAATAAGACAAATAATTCCTGGAGGAGCTTCCAAAGGAATTTCTGGGGGAACTTCCGAAGGAATTGCTGGAGGAACTTCTGAAGGTACATCTGGAAGGTATTTGTCTCATTTGCTATTTGTCTTATTTTTCTTATTTACCCCAGCACCATTTTCATTACCCAAATCCTTTTCAAAGCTTATGGGGAAATCTCGCATAACTTTTCAAAAGGACCTAAGTAACTTTTTTTCATGAATTAATTTGAATACTGCAATCAATAGCTTTCATGTTGTGCTGTGGATTGCAGTACTCAAATTAATTCAAAGAAAAAAATGTTACTGAGATCCTTTTGAAAAGTTATGCGAGAAATCCTGTACAGAAATATTCTTACGATATTCTTTTATGTTGTTTTATAAACGGCTCATGTTTTCATTTTTCAAAACCAGCTGGAGTTTGTTTATTTTGATATCCTCATTGCGTGATTGATCGGCGCTGCTGCTGTTCTCTCGTCGAACCACTGCATGAGTGATAAATTTTTCCCCATTGTTGCCATTTCCTTTTGTTCTCTATTACGGTAAATTCTAGAGCAATTGTAAACTGCATAAAGATGAAAATTTCTAATAATTCTGGCGACACTGAGGGAAGATCCATTAATTACGTAACGCAAAAATTGGCCATTTTCAACCCCCCTCCCCCCTATGTCACACTTTTTGTATGAATCATTGAAAATTTTTGTATGGATTGTCACACTTTGGTCAACCCCCCTCCCCCCTCTAAGCGTTACGTAATTTGTGGATGTTCCCTGACAGCGTCATTCTGGTGGGCTGAATCGGGCAATTTTCTCTCTCAGAGAGTACTACCTCGAGCTTTTTTAATGGAAAACCCTTCCCTCAGACCTTAATAATGTCTTCCTCTTGATGTACATTTCTGTGTCTGTCGTTAATGCCTTCCGTATGTCTTCCTCCCGTCGTAGACTCCCAAAAAAAATTTGCTTGTCCCGTTACAGATGTGAAACATCGCGAGGAATGTCAACTTTGTAAACATCAGCATCGTAATTACCTAAGTACCCTAAAACCCTCCCCTTTCCTACTGTGTTCTTGTATTTCTTAACCTCGACTGAACCGCGAGTCTTTCGGTTCCCCAAAACTAACACTATGTATAAGAATCAAGAAATGTATTGTTAAACTTGATTTCGGCTCAGAAACGCCTCACGGCAAATGAGCCTTCCAAATAAACGAAAGATTGAAAAAAAAAAACTCCCATTGTCATGATTTTTTGAACGGGTGATTATGCTTATTAGTTCTGAATTTTGAGAACGGGAATGTTTCAACTTTGTTATAAGCTGAATTCGATAACTTTATGCTTATTTTCCAAATCATGCATTTTCTGAGAAAGTAAAAATTAATTTCTTGCCAGACGTGTTTCTCCAGTAAGCAGAGCTTCGGCCGGACGTCGAAATTTAGTTTTGCTCTGTGCGAAAAGCAAAACGATCGGCCGATCACCGAGATTTTGTTCTGCATTGCAACTGCAACTACACGCTATACACGGCAGACCGTTTACCAAAACGAACCCTGCCACACTTCCCCATAAATCCAACATTCCAGTGACTTCTCGTGGAAGTGCAGATGACTCATCGGCTTCTATCAAAGCGGGTATCACGTCAACAATTCCCTACCTATTCCTTAATTGACCTGCATTCGGACACGGCCGGCGCTGGTATTGCTTAATATTTGGGTTACCAGTTCTTAAACATTTAGGATGATGTTAGTCCCAAACATCATCTGTTGGTTCTCTGTGTAATTACAGCTGACCTGGCAATAACGGAGTAGCAACCGTCAATCATGCTCATGCTCATTTTCCAAATCATGCATTTTCTATCATTTCAACAAATACTACAATAACATTGGAAACACAAAAATAAATCTAGTGACTAATATATTATTCATAATATTTTTCAACCGGTTCCAGATATATCTTTACTATCGAGTATTCGTGAACAAGAACGACATCGGCAATGACATTGCTCTGATACAGCTGATGGCATATATCAGCTCCTGCTGCAATCCGATTATCTACTGTTTTATGAATCGCCGCTTCCGTCAGGCCCTCCGTAACATTTGCGGCTGCAACAGACAACGGTGAGTAGATTCGAGTTTATTTTATTTACAACGTTATAGACTGTGTGAAAGCACTTGTATTTGATGCGATCAAACAATACGTGTCACGCGACAATAAATTAGTTTTTAGAAGAATTGGTGTAGTTTTTCAACATTGTTTCGTTTCATATAAATTATAAAAGTGCCAAAAAATTATTGATTTTTTATGAGTTTTTAAATTTTTTACATTTATTGAAATAATCAACAAATCAAATTTGACCAACAATTAATTTACAGCATTCTGATTGTAATTCCCTCTTTCATAATTTAATTTGCAATTAGCTAAATGGAAACATTTTATATGTCCAGGAAAATCTGTGGCAAAAAAACGTTTAGATGGGGAAAATCTTTTTCTATTGGGAATCTAAAGGTGCGGCCCAATAGGATTTTATGCAGATAGACGTAGGACTACGTTGTAGTACGTATTGAATGTTACCATGGAATGCGGCTCTTTACCAAAAACATTGATATTTCACCATTTTTTAAACCTCGATATTCACTTTTTTTTGACGTAGGACTACGTCTGTTTTTGACGTAGGACTTACGTCTCTCTTTACTATACCGGGTGTCATTTCAAAATTTCTAAATCGGCCGCGTTACGCTGTGTTGAAAGATTTCAAACGTTAATAGCTTTTACCCTAGTGAACAGATTTCTGCAGTAGACCCTCAATCGACAGCTTTCAAGTATGCCTTTCATATTAATGCTTGATAATATCCGAAAACTTGTTTCAATAGGCCTAAAACTGTTTTCAAAGCAAAACATTGAATTCACGAAATCCTATAAATATGGGTACCGCATCATTCTTGCATCATTCCATTACCACGTTCTGATTGGTGCAGACGTCAACGAATGAGCTCACGCTAGGTCTGCTAAGAAGGCATAAAATAGCGCAGCGCGAATTTTTCCTCTCAATCTGACCAAAACAGGCAAAGCAATAACAGCATCGCATCGTCGGAATTTTAGAACGGTTGCATCATCGTCTCAGCCACGCATTCGCAAACCTAAAGCCTTTTTAAGAGCAAGGCAGAATCGTCAGCATTCTCAGGTCAGCATCATCGGCATTTTCAGCCCGGCATTGTCGAGAAGCCAACAGTAAGCGCGGCACGGCGGTGTGTGACGATAGAGTGTCGACGACAACACTACTGATCAAGTTTTCTCGGCCGATGGCAGCAGCGGTTAAGCGTTTGGTATTCCTGCAGACATCGATTCGTAATGTTTTAAACAATCATAAACTCCCAGTTGAACCGCTCAAGAGGAAATTTACATCTAACATTGTGAATGGATCTTTTCAGAACCACTAATATACTTACTAAAGAGTTTTTCGCAATTGAATCATTTTGAAAATGTAGTACAATCAACTAATTAGAGAGCGTTTGCGTGACAATTTTATTAATTCGCGTTCATGGCGATGAATTGTTACAAAATTCTGTCTTCCTCGCTCACGACAAAAGAAAATGCGTTTCTTATTCTAAGATATCAACGAAAATTTTTGAAATTTCTCCATCAGAATTCCAAAAATTGTCACTGTTTTGAGTCTAAATATTTCAATTTAAAATTTGATTTATTTGTTGATGTGAATAGGTAAACAGCTACTGAATTTTGTATAACTTTCGAACGTTTGTATAAAGCTTTTGAATATTCTTGGTTAACGTGATTTTGTGTTTCAGCAAGTATACTCTATTACCACTATTACCACTGAAAATCCATTCTGCGCCAAATACGCGCGACCCAAAACTAAATTCTAAGCAAATACACGTTAAATATCAATGTTAAATATTACGCTGAACATTACAACAATTTATTGAACGTCTTTTTTCAAGTTCGTTTTTATAATATTACTGATTTTAAGTATATGTTTTAACTTCAACGTTACAAACGTTTGTACAAAATTGAAAATAGGATTAAGGAAAAAGCAGTTGATATAACAACTCATCTAGATGGTCCTTCTTGGAATTCTGAAGAAGTCGCTCCAAAATTGTCTGCGGGTGTTTCTCCGAGAACATCTGTGGAAATGTCTCCATTCTTGCAAAAGGTTCCCCGGAAATTTATGCGGAATTTCATTTTTTGACGTAGAACTACGTCTGTCTTTTCTATATTGGGGTACACTTTACGTTTTCGAAAAATCAAAAAACGTCACGAAAATATGATAGACTTTGATCGTTAATATCTCAGCCGTTTCTCGATGGATTTTCAATTTTTTTGGACCATTCGATCAAGAAAGAGTCAACGCTTCACTTCACAGCGTACACTGAAGTCATCTTTTACGCGGCTTTTGTACACGATTCGCTTTTTATGCGATTTTGTTTCCACTAGAATTTCGGGATTTCCATGGCTCATTCAGACACATTTTGGGATTTACGCGGTTTTTTACGTTGTTTTAATTCACGCGGCCCACATCCTCCGCGTAAAAACTGACTCCAGTGTGTTACAATATTTAGGTATGATAATATTTAGTATTGCAAACTTGCTAACAGTTTAGCAATAATAATAATATTTAGCAGTTTAGGTTTCGGTGAATCAGTCAATCTTGTAAGTGTATCGCAAGCTTCTTCTTCCATAGCTACTACATTCCAACTGGAACTTGGCCTGCTTTTTAAAGTAATCTATTAGCATTGTTTTAGTTATTAATTGAAAGCTTTATATGCCCGATATTGCATGAGTATTGAGTATGTATCTTGTGTGACAAATACAATGGATACACTATGCTCGGGGTGTCGAGAATGTTTCCCATCCGAAAATATCCTAGATTGGATCGAGAATCGAACTCGCCATCTCCGGTTTCTGGACCTTTGTTCGCAAGGTCAACTGGAGACCTCAAGCCAGCATAGAAGTCAAATTAATGCAACTTACAGGGCTGCACCAGCTGGTGCAGTTCGTTTCAGCTAACTTACACGCGCGTTTTCTCTCAAAACCTTTAGGGGGTTTGACGGCAGCTTCTCGCTTACGTCTATGGATGCCAGTAGAAAAGCTCGGAATCTTCTTCACTGCTGCAGTGGATGTGTTCTGGGATACTTTCTTCGTTTTTTTTGCAGATTCCTAGCTGTCCAAAGTACGACGCAACTCGCATGAAGGAATAATAATTATTAGATATTATTAGATACAGTCTAAATCCCCTACTGAGCCAACTTGTGGTTTATTTCGGGCAGTCCTTCAGTGGGAAGGCTGCCACTGTCGAGGCTAATATTTCGTGACCGGACAGATACTTCCTGAATTTTTTTGATGATTTTTGTTCGAGGTAGATTTGATTTCTGTGTCGGTTTGATGAGAAGATTTTGCCAAGGAATGGTATGCAACGCCGATTATTTATCCAAAATAGTTGATGTGAGAAATTTGGACATATTATGTATCTTAAAGGCATGGTCAAGTCAAGTCCTACGTCCACTTAGCGGTTATGTCACAGACATTACCCACTGTTCGTTTTTTCTATATTGGGGTACACTTTACGATTGCGAACCGTCACGAATATATGATAGACTTTAAACATTAATATCTCAGCCGTTTCTCGACGGATTTTCAATTTTTCTGTACCATTCGATTAAGGATGAGTCAACGCTTTTTGCTATTTATTTGAAAATACTGATTTTCAATTATTTATTATCGATAATTCTCGGGTACTTATTCAAAAGGACGTATGTGATTTTGTAAACAAAGATTCAAACATCGATTTGTCTAATCTGATACTACTCCCACGCAAACCATTACAACAGACAGGTAGGGGAAGCCCTCGGCTACCTGTTGATGGTGTTGGTTTGCGTGGTAGTGCCATCAGATTGGACAAATCAACGTTTGAATCTTTGTTTACAAAATCACATACGTCCTTTTGAATAAGTACCCGAGAATTGATAAAAAGTTTAGAAATAGGTAAACCAACCAATCACGTACATGCATCACTAACACAGACATCAAAAATCAATCACTTGCGGGCTCGAATCTAATCCTCAGTTTGAACAATATTTCACGCAGAGCGGACGCAAGAAAGCAATCGCAGCGGAGCGGACACAGCATCACGGAGGCGCTGGTAACATTTTCAACGGAAGTCCATCGCATTGGTGGAGGTTCTCGGTGTGTTGCTGTAGATCATTCAACCTCAACGAACCAGAATTTCATATGAAGAAATGGTTGACTATAAAAATAGCTCTGTTGCGATCCCGTGCCGCTAGTGGCGATGCTTTATTGGGATAGCGCATCGGGGAAAGAAAATTGGTTCTTCTTAGGACTAGCATTTTCTGAACAGAAAGGTTTAATTGCGAAAATGGACTGTTTCGGTGGCATCGGGTTTGGCGTGTTAGCTTGGTTGCTGTTAGTGATCCCATCCATTCAAATTAACTGCATCGTCTCCCTCCAACGCGCTATCAAAATCGCTTTTTACGACTGAGTTTTGCACTTTAAAAAACGAACAGTGGGTAATGTCTGTGACATAATCGCTAAGTGGACGTAGGACTTGACTTGACCATGCCTTTAAGATACATAATATGTTCAAATTTCTCACATCAACTATTTTGGATAAATAATCGGCGTTGCATACCATTCCTTGGCAAAATCTTCTCATCAAACCGACACAGAAATCAAATCTACCTCGAACAAAAATCATAAAAAAAAAATTCAGGAAGTATCTGGCAACCTTCTCAGGACTGCCTGAAATAAACCACAAGTTGGCTCAGCAGGGGATGTAGACTGTATCTCAGCCCTTCCACTGAAGGGCCCTCTAATCCGTACGATAGCGACTGGAGGAGAACATTATTTTTAACGCTTAGAGCCTTGAAAAAGGCTGTTTGCTTCGGCTAAGTGCAAAAAGTAAGAAAACGATCTTTTCAAATAACCGCGAATTTCTAGTGGTGGTATAAAAAAGACTGAATGCTCTGCGAGCGAATGCACTTTTCTTTTATACCTTATTTTGAATCTTCTCTGCTTCCCAATTGGTGGGCCAATCAGCTAGTGTCTTGTATCCCGCTTCTTTGTCAACCAAAGCGTCATCATCAACGCGTTCGAGAAGGGCTTCTTCTTTTTTACGCTTATTGCTCGCTGCTGGCGTCTATTTCCTAACGGGACTTTTCGCTTGATACAGGCCAATAAGCCGGGCAAGCGAGCTTAGAATTGCAGTTCAGGTGAGAAGTACGTGTTCTTTTCTGAGACAACATTGTTAGTAGTAGAAGGAAGGAAACACCCGGACATGGGATTTCTAGTGATAAGATTTAGAATTGGTAACATGGGACGATCATTCAGTCACGTTCGCTTTGTGTGCGGTCAGTAGCAATGTTTATCTAGATATTTCTTGATCAATGCCAAAAATCCAACATTTGATGAAAACTCGATTGATAGTTTATTAATGTTTTAGCTGTAATCGGTGTTTTCTTTATCCAAATAAGATTATGTGAGAGATTTGGACATCTTATGAATCTTTAAAAGCATGGTCAAGCGAAGTCCTTCGTCCACTTCGCGGTTAAATCAGAAAAATAATCTACTGTTAGTTTTGACGCTATTTATGAAAATCACGCATAAAATTTTATCTCTAGAATATTGGATTTGGCACCCAAGTACAATTTCTATCCTGAAGGGTATTGAAAGCATTGATATTGATCTCTATTATTGGCTCTCTGAAGAACCGTTTGTTTTTTGGACATACATGCTGCATCATGTGGCTTTTCTTCAGCCTGTCTCGGCTCAGCACCGATGCCGGCCGGTCTCGGCTCGACTCTGCTGCTGCTGCCGGTATCTGCTCAGCATTGCTGCTTTGTCGGGTCTGTAGGGTGGACTGCTGATGTGCTGGCTAGGTTTCGGATGATGATGGTCGCTTCGATGGTGACGAGCCGAAAAAGCGGTCGGTGCAGACTTCATTCCCTATTAAAAGTGCTGTTCAATCAATGATGCAGTTGCTTCGCTTGTCCCGGTCAGAATGAAAGGAAAAAATCGCGTTGCGCTATTTTATGGCTTCTCGGCAGACCCAGCGGCTGCTCATTCGCTGGTGTCTGCACCAATCAGAACGTGGTAATGGAATGATGCAAGAATTATGCGGTACCCATATTTATAGGTTCCCTTGATCTCAATGTTGTTCATTGAAAACAGTTTCATGCCTATTGAAACAAGTTTTTCGGGTCTTATCAAGCATGAACATGAAAGGCATACTTGAAATCTGTCGATTGAGGGGCTTACCGCAGAAATTCGTCCACTGAGACGAACGCTATTAACGTTTAAAATCTTTCAACACAGCGTAACGCGGTCGATTTTAATATTTTGAAATGACACCCGGTATAGTAAAGAGAGACGTAAGTCCTACGTCAAAAAGATTATTTCGGATAGTCGGATCAGCCTTCTTTTGTATAAAATGGTGGATTTTGTATAAAATCCATTAAGACGCCACCTCAGTGGAAACTATCTACAGTATCCATCCATCGGTGAACGTCGACAGGCAGATGCCAAGAGATAATGTTTTGTAATATGAAGAAACTTCGTCTTGAGTAAAATTTCTGTTGTAATTCCTCGCAACAATACGCATCTTAGATAAACAACATCTCATAACCAAATTCAGAATCTTGCGAGAAAATTTCTATGGATTCTTAGAATTTGTCATTCTCCGTACGGTCCGTTGTCTGCTGCGGAATTCCGATCAATATAGCTCGCGCGCGCCGAAAACCAGCTTTCTTATATTTAATGAAGAAATTCCATTAGCCCCGCCCCTTCATTAATCGTTATGAGTGCACATTTCATTTATACCCATATCAGATCACAAAGGGGCGGGGCTAACGGGCTTAACTTATTAAATACAAGAAAGCTGCTTTCGGGCGCGCGCGATCCTTGCTGGCGGTTCTCTTTAAGTCTAAATTCGACCCGGTCGTTTCTATTCGAGTACACGCGCATTGGTGTGTGTTTTATTTCGCTTCGATCCCGCGATGGGTGACGCAACACTGTGAACAAGAGAAGAGGGGGTTGACCAACAATATTTACTCTACCCTGAATGATGACGACGCCGGTAATGCGCTGGCAATAAGGACGAAACAGCAGCATCAACAGAAGGAGAAGCAACCTGAGCGCAAAGTGAAACTTTCGCCGATTTTTGTGAAAGGCAACCACCCGAATTTGCACCCAACGATACGACAATGGATAGCTAAAGGTCTTAAGTGTACCTTCCGGCTGTGCACGGTGGGAGTAAAGCTGATCGCCGATGAAAAGGCACACTACGAAAAGCTGCTTGCTCTCTTGAAAGAGCAAAAATGGGAGCATTACACTCACGATGTCCCCTGCACTAAGCCACTGAAAGTGGTTCTGCGAGGACTCGATGCAATGGATACTCAAGATCTGGACACGGAGCTGGGGTTTGAAGTCTACCAACGTGTTTAAAATATCGCTTCGCGACTCTTCACGAAAATACAGAGACCAGCTTTATCTGGTTCATCTAGAACGCGGATCCACCAACTTGAGAGACCTGAAGACAACAACAGTAATAAACAGCACCATCGTCGAATGGCAGCGTTACAACCCAGTTCACCGGGATGTAACTCAGTGCATGAACTGTTGCCATTTCGGTCATGGTACAAGGAACTGCCGCATGAAACCGCGTTGCAGTACATGCGGTGCCAATCATCCCTCGGTCGACTGCAACATAATGAAGGAAGTTGACCCCAAATGCGTGAATTGTGGAAAAAATCATCGAGCCAACGACAGGAACTGCCCGAAACGTGCGGAGTTCATACTGATTCGAAAGAGTTCATCAACGAAAAATCAACCAAAACGTAATCAACCACCAGCGCTGACAGACCAGAATTTTCCGGAACTGCTTCCGTCAAAAGGTAATCCTGCTGCGTTGGCTTCATCCCAAAGCATCCAATGGCCTCCAGTGCCTCCTCCCGGGTTCCGGCGGCAAAATATCGGTGAGTCTGCTTCTGCGGAGGATACTGTTCCCCTTTTCACACCGGAGCAACTAGTGCCGATCTTCAACCAACTTGCGACCCGTCTCCGAGACTGCAAAAGCCGTTTCGATCAGATCCTCACTCTCGGCATGTTTGTTATTGAGAACGGCTGCTGAGGGGGGTCTGGTTGTTTAAACACTAGCCTGGCATGGCTGGCAACTTTAGTTTAAGTAGGTAGGATATTAAATTAAAAAACTAAATCCAAAAGACAAAATCCATCAATTGAAGACATGCAAAATAGTTAAAAGACGCATAATTCAATGTAAAAAACGAACAGTGGGTAATGTCTATGACATAACCGCTAAGTGGACGTAGGACTTGACTTGACCATGCCTTCAAGATGCATAATATGTCCAAATTTCTCACATCAACTATTTTGGATAAATAATCGGCGTTGCATACCATTCCTTGGCAAAATCTTCTCATCAACCCGACACAGAAATCAAATCTACCTCGAACAAGAATCATCACTTGTCATAAGACGAGTTAGTACAATCCCATTGAATTCCACCACTTAATTGTATCTTGACAGATACGTATTTCGACCTCAAATGTAAGGCCGTCTTCAGTGTCTCGTACTTGACTCGACTTGACTCGACCAAGTCGAGTCAAGTACGAGACACTGAAGACGGCCTTACATTTGAGGTCGAAATACGTATCTGTCAAAATACAATTAAGTGGTGGAATTCAATGGGATTGTACTAACTCGTCTTATGACAAGTGAAGACATTCCACTAAAAAGCTCAAAATAATTTTCTTATCAAGAATCATCAAAAAAATTCAGGAAGTATCTGTCCGGTCACGAAATATTAGCCTCGACAGTGGCAACCTTCCCACTGAAGGACTGCCTGAAATAAACCACAAGTTGGCTCAGCAGGGGATGCAGACTGTATCTCAGTCCTTCCACTGAAGGGCCTTTTAATCCGTGCGATAGCGACTGAAGGAGAACATTATTTTTAACTCTTAGAGCCTTGAAAAAGGCTGTTTGCTTCGGCTAAGTGCAAAAAGTAAGAAAACGATCTTTTCAAATAACCGCGAATTTCTAGTGATGGTATAAAAAAGACTGAATGCTCTGCGAGCGAATGCACTTTTCTTTTATACCTTATTTTGAATCTTCACTGCTTCCCAATTGGTGGGCCAATCAGCTAGTGTCTTATATCCCGCTTCTTTGTCAGCCAAAGCGTCATCATCATCAACGCGTTCAAGGGGGTTTCTTCTTTTTTACGCTTGTTGCTCGCTGCTGGCGTCTATTTCCTAACGGGACCTTTCGCTAGATACAGGCCAATAAGCCGGGCAAGCGAGCTTAGAATTGCAGTTCAGGTGGGAAGTACGTGTTCTTTTCTGAGGCAACATTGTTAGAAGTAGAAGGAAGGAAACACCCGGACATGGGATTTCGGGTGATAAGATTTAGAATTGGTAACATGGGACGATCATTCAGTCACGTTCGCTTTGTGTGCGGTCAGTATCAAACAATGTTGATCAATGCCAAAAAAACCAACATTTGATGAAAAATCGATTGATAGTTTATTAATGTTTTAGCTGTAATCGGTGTTTTCTTTATCCAAATAAGATTAAGTGAGAGATTTGGACATCTTATGAATCTTTAAAGGCATGGTCAAGCGAAGTCCTTCGTCCACTTCGCGGTTAAATCAGAAAAAAATATCTACTGTTAGTTTTGACGCTATTTATGAAAATCACGCATAAAATTTTATCTCTAGAATATTGAATTTGGCACCCAAGTACAATTTCTATCCCGAAGGGTATTGAAAGCATTGATATTGATCTCTATTATTGGCTCTCGGAAGAACCGTTTGTTTTTTGGACATACATGCTGCATCATGTGGCTTTTCTTCAGCCTGTCTCGGCTCAGCACCGATGCCGGCCGGTCTCGGCTCGACTCTGCTGCTGCTGCCGGTATCTGCTCAGCATTGCTGCTTTGTTGGATCTGTAGGGTGGACTGCTGATGTGCTGGCTAGGTTTCGGATGATGATGGTCGCTTCGATGGTGACGAGCCGAAAAAGCGGTCGGTGCAGACTTCATTCCCTACTAAAAGTGCTGTTCCATCGATGATGCAGTTGCTTCGCTTGTCCCGGTCAGAATGAAAGGAAAAAATCGCGTTGCGCTATTTTATGGCTTCTCGGCAGACCCAGCGGCTGCTCATTCGCTGGTGTCTGCACCAATCAGAACGTGGTAATGGAATGATGCAAGAATTATGCGGCGCCCATATTTATAGGTTCCCTTGAGCTCAATGTTTTTCATTGAAAACAGTTTCATGCCTAGTGAAACAAGTTTTTCGGGTCTTATCAAGCATGGACATGGAAGGCATACTTGAAATCTGTCGATTGAGGGGCTTACCGCAGAAATTCGTCCACTGAGACGAACGCTATTAACGTTTAAAATCTTTCAACACAGCGTAACGCGGTCGATTTGAATATTTTGAAATTACACCCGGTATAGTAAAGAGAGACGTAAGTCCTACGTCAAAATTTCGTTGAGATCTTAGAATAAGAAACGCATTTTCTTTTGTCGTGAGCGAGGAAGACAGAATTTTGAAACAATTCATCGTCATGAACGCGAATTAATAAAATTGTCACGCAAACGCTCTCTAATTAGTTGATTGTACTACATTTTCAAAATGATTCTATTGCGAAAAACTCTTAAGTAAGTATATTAGTGGTTCTGAAAAGATCCATTCACAATGTTAGATGTAAATTTCCTCTTGAGCGGTTCAACTGGGAGTTTATGATTGTTTAAAACATTATGAATCGATGTCTGCAGAATACCAAACGCTTAACCGCTGCTGCCATCGGCCGAGAAAACTTGATCAGTAGTGTTGTCGTCGACACTCTATCGTCACACACCGCCGTGCCGCGCTTACTGTTGGCTTCTCGACAATGCCGGGCTGAAAATGCCGATGATGCTGACCTGAGAATGCTGGCGATTCTGCCTTGCTCTTAAAAAGGCTTAGGGTTGCGAATTCGTGGCTGAGACGATGATGCAACCGTTCAAAAATGCCGACGATGCGCTGCTGTTATTGCTTTGCCTGTTTCGGTCAGATTGAGAGGAAAAATTCGCGCTGCGCTATTTTATGCCTTCTTAGCAGACCTAGCGTGAGCTCATTCGTTGACGTCTGCACCAATCAGAACGTGGTAATGGAATGATGCAAGAATGATGCGGTACCCATATTTATAGGTTTTCGTGAATTCAATGCTTTGCTTTGAAAACAGTTTTAGGCCTATTGAAACAAGTTTTTGGATATTATCAAGCATTAATATGAAAGGCATACTTGAAAGCTGTCGATTGAGGGGTTAACTGCAGAAATCTGTTCACTAGGGTAAAAGCTATTAAGGTTTGAAATCTTTCAACACAGCGTAACGCGGCCGATTTAGAAATTTTTAAACGACACCCGGTATAGTAAAGAGAGACGTAAGTCCTACGTCAAAAACTGAAGATGAAAACTAGAGATGAAGTGCCCAAAATGCAGAATCAATCGATTTGTAAAATTACTTGTAACATACAGAAAACGACTTTAATAAAGAGATATTTTACTACTACTACTACGCGCGCGATCCATTTTGATCGGGATTCCACAAAGAGCGCACAGAAGGACCAATCTTCAAAAAGACGGTCAAAAACCATTTTTTCAAAATCATCCAAATTGATAAATTGCGTCATGGGTTGCTAGTAGAATACTTGACGATGATGTAAACATAGTTTTGAGTCATTTTATTCGGGTGGATCTTACCTTTACAGTCAATACAAGTTGAGCATGTTGTCGATTTTTAATTCTGTTAAATCTTGTAACATTTATCTTACTTTTCATTATGTTGGCCACAACGTATACATCGCCCAAACCTATTATATTTGGCACTATTACAAAGCGTAGCCCTAAAACTTATAAAGCCACGCTTAAACGTTCGTAAATTATTTTTGATCGCGCAGAAAGTACTCGGTCTTTATTATGTATAAAATTATTATTGTATTATCTTCTTGCTGTATTCATTGTAAATTCAAAAGGGTACCCATCAGTACCCATCAATGAAATTCACACTGTACCTTCATTTTTTTAGTCAGGAATCCAATCCTGAAGGAATTAGGTTCCGCCACCCTCCGCCCGCTCAGTTATTTCGGTTTTACTGGCGGTGGTCCTTTCGGTCTAGCCAATCAATTTTTATAAGTGCAGCAACGCACAATTTGAAAAAACTTCTCTTTCTACTTCTCATTTGCCGCAATGCAATGGTGTGACATCAGCTTAAAATTGTTTAGGGGTCGTACACTTATTACGTCAGAATTTTTTCTGGGGTTTACGACTCCCCCTCCCTCATGAAAGATTTCTTTCAAACAAACGTTTTTTTTTATTTATATGGTGCGTAAGAACACGACAGAAACCATTACCCCCTCCCCCAGAAGAGCTTACGTAATATGTGTACGCCCCCCTAGAACAATTTGTTCTTGTCTCACGCATACTTTTGTTAAGGAAATCCCACGTGATCATTAGTTCTTACAGGCTCCTGCGCTCTGAGATTTTGAAAATATTGACAATGAAAGTAGGATAAACTATCAAGTCATGTTATGTCTAGTCGCAATGGATAATTCCGGGAGGGGATTTCATTTTATCCCTTACTTCTAATTTTCCAAACTTACTCTGTAAAAATATCATGAGTTTTTCACATGTATCGTAATATCAAGTAACAACTGGCGCCTCTGCAACTTTACTTCGGTTAAGGACGAAACAAAACCTATTCCATATGTTTATAATTTCTAACAATAAAATATTTTGTTTTCTCAGCACTGCGGTGAGGCAGATGAAAACGGTAAATAAATACCTGTGGAAATGCTTATAGAAACTCTACATTGGCGGCGCCAGCCATTGACATTTTATGGGGCACCACTTGGTGCAAGCACGTTGTCTTAGAGAACTATAGCGTGCTTGCGACGACTGGTACCCCACCTCTCGCTCCGATAGTTGTACTTTAGCTTACGGGTCGTTGATGCCGAGAAGAAGAACCATCTATTCAATGAAAAATCACAATATGTGGCCTGCTAGACCATTTTATTCACTTCTAACATTTATGACCGTCTTTTTTGGAATTGGTCCCACTGTGGAGCGGTTCGACAAAATTTTATGCAGCGGAGCGAACACAGCAGCACGAAGGCGTGGGTAGCAGAGGCAATGCTTAAAATGTATTCCAAATGGTGGAGGCTTAGCGAAAAATCATCGAGTGGCGGTCGGACAGTTTCAACGCAAGGTGCCGACAAGCGTTTCGATGCAGTTAGTTATTGGAAAGACGCATTGGGAAAAGAAAATTGATTCTTCTCAGGACCAGCATTTTATGGAAAGAAAGAGTTAATTGCGAAAATGAATTGTTTCGGCGGCATCGGGTTTAGCGTGGTAGCTTGGTTGCTGTTAGTGATTCCATCCGTTCAAATTAATTGCATCATCTCCCTCCGCCGCGCTATCAAATTTGCTAGTCATGATTGAGTTTTGCACTTTAAAGAAAGTTCATTTCCGATTGTCGGATCAACCTTCTTTTGTATAAAGACCTTTTTGGGGGACACTATCTTCAAAAATGGCCGAAATAAAGGAGAAATAAGCAGAAACCGAAGTGGCGTGAAACCAAACGCAAATATATTTATGTTGCGGGAGGCGTTACGACCGTTGCTGAAATTCTTCACAGGGATGCTGGAGATCTGACGGATAGCCAGTCTACAATTGATTGGCCGGCATGATTGTTAAGAACAAAACGTCAAATAGAATGTTGACATGGAAAATGTGATCCGTGAATGATTTGCAGAAAAGTTTGATTTATTTCCTTATTATTTCTTGCTACCGTAAAATATGTTACAGTTATAAAACCAGTAGATTCTTGATTAAGACTAGTGAATTCTTTGTTACTAAATTAGTTAGATAAAATTATCAGTCCCGTTGTCGGATGATCAATGAATTAAGACCCTTTAATAATTTCCTGTGAGCTCCCCCCTGTAAGTAACTAATAGATCTAAAGAAAATTATAACTATGACTAATGAACTAACGAATACTAGGTGTACAGACTGCTCGGGACCTTACATACAGGACGGTTATACGATTATAGAGAGCGTTTGGTAGAAAAACAAGAGTCACAGAATTGTGAGTATTTTCAAATAATTAGTTCCAATTTACAGATCCTAATCCAATTTATCAATTAGCTTTAAAGCATACTGTCGAATAAAGTGTAGTTGCTGAAAGAACCGTGACTAGCGTTTCTGTGTCGTACCGTGCCAACAAATCTTTAAAGAATTCTACTCGACGAATTCGCGCTGCGAGAACTGGATTGTAAGATTACGAAGGTTGTTTGAAGGACGAATTCATGATGCCCACTACAACGCGAGCTGCTGCGAAAGCCAATGCTGAGGGGCCTCGGAACAATTGCGAAAGGTGCAAAAACTCCAACCGCGTAGCAGAAATTATAACTTTCGAGAGATGCCTTCGCTGGTATCATAGTACGTGTGCGGAGTTGGCTGATGGCTTCAAAGGTAGGTGGACATGCGACGATTGTGTTCTGATGACAGCATTCAGTGGTGCTTCTATATCCGGGAGAACGAGCAGCTCATCTAGGTCGACAAGAGCTCAATTGCAGCTAAAAAAATTGGAAGAGGAGAAATTAGCACAAGAAAAGTTGATTCAGGAGCGGCAGGAACATGAACGTGCTCTTCAAGAGAAAGCGCTTGCAGCAAAGGCTGCATTGGACAAAAGGTATCTCGACGAAAAGTATGCCTTACTTATTGGCGAAGCTGAAGATGAGGAGACAAGAAGTCGAAAGAGTCGCCGTAGTCGACTATCTCGAAACAACCATGTTCAGGAGTGGGTTGAGGGACTCGATGAAGCTCTAGGAGCGAACCTAGCACAAGTTTATGTTGAGGATATGTTTCCGCCGATTTCGACCGGTACCGAGTTATGCGGGCCTAGTGGAGGTGTGCTAAGAAAATATACGGGAGCAGTGCGTAATTCAAATCTATATAGTGTGGAAACAAGAACCGGAGCCAAACCCCCGCCGGTGAGTGAATTATTCGCTGACAATGCTGGCACTGAAGCTATGAGATCAATGGAAGGCGTTAGGGACCCGATAACTGCATCTACTCCCGTTCGATCGTGTGATGAAGCTAGATCGGTGACAAGAAACAATCCGTTACACACACATCCTATGTTGTTACAACCGGTAATAACACAACCCGTGTATATGCAATCGGGATACACAAAACCCAAGCGGCAGTTATCAATACTGCCAAAAGTAGTTCCTCGGCCTCGTCTACCTACATTTCTCTTCTAGGAACCAATAACGAGGCCAACAGCAGAATATGTACCTACTTCTCTCGCATCAGAAAACGTTCCATCAAATTGCGATTTGCTACAATCGACTACATCGCAAGTACCACATGTGGCGCAAACTTCGATGCAGACTATGATACCCCCCTCGTCGCAGCTGTTGCCGGCGCTCAAAGAGACATCTATCCATTGTTCGTTAGATCGCTCACGATCGCAGCAGCCAACGACGATGCGATCTGCAATTCATCCATTGCATACACATGCTCATACAACGAGATCCGATGTGTGTGATGAAACAGAAGAACGGTCACAACCACCATCAGTGTTCCGATCACCATCATATACTCCACCACTTCCTCCACCCCTCGATCCAGATAGCGTAATATCATCGATGACACACCGTTCATTGCCGTATCACCTTCCACAACACCAACAGCCTCAATCATATGTCAATCATCTGGAGCAGCTACAGAATCAGCAAGCGATGTGGGGGCAATTTCAACAACAGTTGTCCGCCAGGCAGGTTGTACCCAAGGAGCTTCCAACTTTCAATGGTAGCCCCGAGGAATGGCCACTATATATAAGTAGTTTTAAAAATTCTACAGCAATGTGTGGTTATTCGCAAGCGGAGAATTTGATGAGGCTGCAAAAATGCCTCAAGGGCAAAGCACTAGAGGCTGTGCGGTGTAATCTCTTGTTACCTTCATCGGTCCCGAAAGTAATAGAAACTCTTCAAACGTTGTTCGGGAGCCCAGAACGTTTAGTTCAGTCGCTGCTAAGCAAGGTGCGTGGTGTCCCTACTCCGAAGGCTGAAAGACTTGAGACGTTGGTCAATTTTGGTCTAGTTGTACAGAACCTAGTTGGCCATCTCACTGCCGCCAACCAACAATCTCACCTAACTAATCCAACTCTCCTTCAAGAGCTAGTGGATAAGTTGCCACCGAACATTCGGCTTGATTGGGCCCTATATAAAAGAAATATGGGACCTGTCGACTTGGGAACGTTTTGCGACTATATGAGTGCAATTACGTCAGCCGCGAGTGATGTGGCACACTTCAGCGATTTCGATGGAAATAGAATCACTGCTATCGAGAAGCAGAGGAAAGAAAGAGCATTCATCAACACGCATGTAACTGGTGAGCCAAGAAAGTTCGGACAGCAGGACAAGAAAGTAGAACATTTGGAGAGACCTTGCTATGTTTGTCAGAGCGTAAAACATCGCATCAACGATTGCAGCAAGTTCAGAACTTTAACGCTAGGTAATCGTCTGAAAGTCGTCGAAACCCACCAGCTTTGCAGCACCTGTTTGGTACCACACGGAAGGTGGTTATGCAAGTCCACGCGCATCTGTGGAGTTGGAGATTGCACAAAAAAACATCATCCATCGTTACACCCAAACCAAACAACCACCTTTAAAACAACATGCGCTGAAAGTTCTGGAGCGCGGTCAAAACAGGACGCCATCGTCAACATTCACCGTCGAACTCAACGCTCCACGGTATTCCGAATAATTCCGGTAGTTTTATATGGCAATGGCGTTCAAATATCCACCTATGCCTTCCTTGATGAAGGTTCATCTTCAACGCTGATCGATAAAGAGCTTGCAAATCGTTTGAACTTAGAAGGGGAGTTACAGCCACTTTGCTTAACCTGGACAGCGAAGGTTACGCGACACGAAGCAGATTCTCAGTTGGTAAATTTGAAAATCTCGGGAGAACGGAGTAAGAAAACTTTTTCTTTGACGGGAGTGAGCACTGTGGGCCAGTTGGATCTTCCCGTACAGACTATGCATTATGGAGAGTTGTCATCAAAGTACCCGTATTTGGCTGGGTTACCGATCAAAAGCTACGAAGGAGCAGTTCCGGGAATTCTGATTGGATTGGATAACATTAAGTTATCGCTTCCTCTCAAGATACGCGAAGGAGGTTTTAACGGACCAGTGGCAGCGAAAACTCGATTGGGTTGGACGGTCTTCGGTAGTATTGACAACAAAAAGCTGGATAGGATCATCCCTGTTTTGCATATTTGCAGAAGCACAGAAGAAAACCAGTTACACGATCTGGTGAAGGAGTACTTTGTGGTTGAGAACCTAGGAGTGTCTGTAACACATGGCCCAGAAGCGGACGACGATCGAAGAGCGAAAGAAATTCTACAACAAACGACTATACGTACTGATAGTCGTTACGAAACTGGTTTATTGTGGCGGTATGATATCGTCAAATTACCGTCAAGCTATAAAATGGCGGAGCGTCGTCTAATCTGCCTCGAAAGAAAGCTGCGTAAACACCCGGAGCTGAAATTGAATGTAGACAGACAGATTTTAGAATACCAGAGCAAAGGCTACGCCCACAAAGCAGCGCATGAAGAACTAGAAGAAAGTGACCCTAATCGAACCTGGTACCTTCCTCTCGAAGTGGTAACGAATCCACGTGAACCAGGTAAGGTGCGTATAATTTGGGACGCGGCGGCCAAGGTGGAAGGACTATCCTTGAACGACATGCTGCTAAAAGGCCCAGATCTTCTAACGCCATTGCCAGCGGTATTGTGTCGTTTCCGCCAGCGACAAGTGGCAATTGCAAGTGACATTCGTGAGATGTATCACCAAATAAAGATTAAACGAGAGGATCGTCAAGTACAACGTTTTCTCTACAGGAATGATCCATCGCAGAAGCTAGTTTTTTGCCGTGATGGATGCTCGGCGAACTACGTAAAGTACATAAATGCAAAGGAGTGGAAAGAACGACTACCTGCAGCAGCCAAAGCGATGATTGAGAACCACTATGTGGATGATTTTCTGGACAGTTGTGACACGGAAGAAGATTTGGCAAAACTGGCTTTGGATGTGCGGAAGATTCAGAGCAAAGCCGGATTCGAACTGCGAAACTGGCGATCGAATTCGTTGAAGGTATTACAGATTTTGGGAGAAAGTGCAGCAGATATGAGGAAGGATTTTAACGTCGATAAAGATAAGCATATTGAGCGCGTCCTGGGGATGGCATGGATTCCCGACGAGGATGTCTTCGTGTACTCCGTGAAACTGCCGAACGAGTTGGAATATTCAGTGTCAACGAAAGTCGTTACGACAAAACGAAGTATCCTGAGATTCGTGATGAGTGTGTTCGATCCGCTAGGTTTAATATCAAATCTGCTTATCCATGGTAAATTGATTATTCAAGACCTATGGAGGGCTCAAATTGGATGGGACGACGCTATACCAGCTAGCATCCTGCAGCAATGGGAACGATGGATCGAACTACTCTCTAAATTAACCCAGATCAAGATTTCTCGTCGCTATTTCCCCAGATACGACCAGGATTGTCTACAAACTTTGGAGCTCCATGTATTTGTGGATGCGAGCGAGTCTGCTTACGCATGTGTTGCCTACTTTCGGATCATGGACCGTGGACATCCGCGATGCGCATTGGTAGCATCGAAAGCTAAAGTAGCTCCTTTAAAGCCGCTGTCAATCCCACGATTAGAGCTCCAAGCGGCGGTTATTGGAAGCCGCATAGCAAAGTCTATCGCAGATTATCACACACTTCCCATCAGTCGCAGATTTCTGTGGAGTGACTCCAGAACCGTCCTTTCATGGATAAGTTCAGACGCTAGGAAGTAACGTCAATATGTAGCAGTTCGCATAGGTGAAATCTTAGAAGACACACAAGCAGAGGAATGGCGTTGGATTCCCACCAAACTCAACGTTGCGGACGAGGCCACAAAATGGGGTAAAGGTCCATGTTTCCATCCCGATAGCCGTTGGTTTACTGGACCTGATTTCTTGCTTCGACCGGAGAGTGAATGGCCACAGCAAAATGCACCGTTACCAAATACTAATGAAGACATTCGTGCTATCCACATACATCGTGTGCAGTTGGTACAACCGTTAATCGACTGCGAGCGGTTCTCTAAATGGGAACGAATGCTCCGCGCTACAGCATATATTTATTCGTTCGTAGATCGTTGCGCAATGGTAGGCAAGCAAGATGCCAAGCCGGCCGGTGGTAGCATACAGCAAAAGGATCTTATTCGAGCAGAAAGAGCGTTATGGCGGCTAGCACAGGCGAAAGAATTTGCTGAAGAGAAAGTTGTTCTTGAAACAAATAAAGCGTCGAGCGGAGAGCTACTAAAACTCGAGAAAAGCAGCGTACTTCGTCAATTATCTCCATTTCTGGATGATTTCGGGGTCATTCGCATGGAAGGCAGGACAGAAGCTTCTAAATTGGCTACGTATGACGCGAAGTTTCCAGTAATCCTTCCTAAAAATCATCGTGTTACAGAGCTTTTGGTAGACTGGTATCACAGACGATTTGGCCACCTCAACAGCGAAACTGTGGTAAATGAAATTCGCCAGCGGTATCATATTTCCGCTCTTCGAACGGTAGTGCGTAAGGTATCAAGAAAATGTCAGTGGTGCACTGTACATAAAACTCGCCCTGTAGTACCGAGGATGGCTCCTCTACCAGAAGCACGTTTTACTCCATTCGTCCGACCATTCTCGTTGGTTGGAATTGTTTATTTTGGTCCATATATGATTAAGATAGGGCCGGGCGTAGTCAAGTAATGCGCTGGGTAGCACTCTTCATGTGCCTGTTGATCAGAGCAGCTCATCTGGAGGCAGTTGCTTCTCTTTCAACGGAGTCCTGCAAATTAGCACTGAGACGATTCATCGCTCTTTGGGGATCTCCGACACAAATATATACTGACAATGGAACAAATTTTGTTAATGCTAGCCAGGAATTGCCAAATAACTGCTATGAATAAAGAACTGGCCGAGAGCTTCACTGACACTAATACGCGTTGGTTCTTCATCCCACCTTCCTCACCGCACATGGGCGGTGCGTGGGAGAGGATGGTAAGAGCAGTTAAAACAGCTATGGAGTCCATCAATCAGTTCCGAGCGCCATCAGAAGAGGTTTTCCAGACTGTATTGTGTGATGCGGAGTCAATGGTCAACTCAAGACCGCTGACGTACGTGCCTCTGGAGACCTCTGATCAGGAAGCCTTAACTCCAAATCATTTCATCCTTCTAAAGCTTAGTATGCAGTTCTCAAGGAAAATGGTCAAGGAAAATTCGATTTAATTACCAAAGTAATTTTGATTAGCTAACGTAATTCATAAAGTAGGCGGAAAACAAATAGTTTTCTATCCTCTTTCGTAAGTCAATGTAGCAGAATACCACCAAGCAGATAATTGTAAATAATAAATTTACGTAATCATATACCATACATTTTTATAAATGTTTTACAGTTTGGATCGACGGTTGCATGTTTCTAAAAGCTGCAGCAAATGAAGCGGAAAAAGATGAATGTGAATGCAGATGGAATTCTGGAACATCTGATTTGCTACCGAGCCTTTGGTTAGACTTCAGCTGGAGATATTGGGATAAATGAAGAAGCTCTAATAGATCTCTTGTGAATAGCCACTAATGTATTTTTTATTTGTAGTTCGAAGATTTGGCCGAAGATTTGCAACAAACCGAACATTTCAAACACCTCCATATTCGTGACGTATCATCCAAAAATTAAAATGTATCAGAAAAGATAAATGTTTAGTTTCCTGTGTAGCGATGGTCACCGGGGTTCATATATTCTCGATACCAAAAACCTTGTAGCAATTCAAAAATTCGTTCATCCTAGAAAGATGCGATATTTTCATAACTCTTTGTTACATCAGTCTGTGCAAGGACCATTAATTGTTCCCGTGCTACCAACAAGCGGCCCAATTCTGACAATTTGACTTAGAAAGCTGCAAATTTTCTCCTAAACCGTTTGTTGCTGCTGTGTGCCAGAAACCTGCCACTTTTTTTTTAATAATCAATGTAATGCATTTTGCTCGACCCAATGGTCGATTTAATAAATAATACTTTTTACAATATTTTTCTCATTCATGATAGCATTGAAAACGGCCTCCATTCTAATGGAAGAAATTGTACTCCCCAACACACAGGTTCCACAGGTCTATTTACTATTTACGACTATTTACGATATCAGGTTTTTTTTTCAGATAATTGAATTTAATCAAAGATAGTTTATTGATATATTATATTTGATTTAATGTTATCGCATGCCGTATAAAAAAATATTTGATGAAAGATGAGACATTGATAGTTCCAGCGTTCAGAAGTCTGGTTAAGCAACCGGTGTCAGAGAAAGTTTCTCTAAATATTATGTTGGATATCCATCGATTGGAGTATTCTTCACTCTCGCTAGTAGAGACGCTTGTTGCGAGCCATTTTACGAATTGTTGTCATTGAGGTTTTTTGTAGTAGTCCCTCGACAAAACGACGCCACTTGCCAGTTGCAACGTTTTTGAGCATTGAGAATTTTTTAAGGATCATCCAGTGGTGGTAGAATATCTGTTAATTCGATACCATTTTTACTGCCGATGTAAATTTTTGCTAGTCAATGTCCCTCGATAGGATGGTTCTGATCGTTGATTGCCACTTTTGATTATGGTGACAATTGACATGCTATCACTACCATAAGAATCTTTTAAAACCTTCCAATGACAATCTAATAATAGTAGAGATCTGGACCTTTCGCCCTATTCGAGTTTCATCACCAGGGAGAAATATTCAAGTTGAAATCACCAAACAAATGATTGAAAATAGGCTTCACGTGGCGTATTACGAACTAACTCAAACAGGAGAGAATAACGAATTTATATCATGTTGTGTTACTGAGTTCAACACAATTCTCAACATAGGTTACTCTCACCTTTGTTCAAGATATTGTTAAAATAACTAAATTTTCTAACAAAATGTTGAAATCTATCTCATGCTGTTATAATTTATAATTTTGTTACGAATGTCCAAACAATTGATCATTGCTCGATGTTATGAACGGTTGTTATAAATAACTGATGCTATTACAATTGTATTTTATTTATGTCTTACCTTCTTACTCGAGAGGATCTAGGTAACTACACTGTATTCTAGCTCCAACTATTCCAGTTAATATTTATGAGTGATGGTCAGAGCACTTCTTGTCAGCAGCGGTAGCGTGCCGGCGTGAATTGGTGGAATCTTATTTTATATTAACGGCCCTAAAGATCCTTACAGGATTCCAATCCTCGCTTGGACGGAATTCTTTCTCTAGAAGTGCGAGTTGCTTGTGCCTCCTTTCTTTTATCGATTTCATAGACGGATATTACATGGAAACATATATATTTAGCAAGGACAGGAATGTTTAGCTACAACAAGAATCCAACGGAGTAATAAAGACAGGTTGCTTAATTTTTTATTATTCTTTATGTTCTTTTTATTATTTATGCTTTATTCTATTTTCTCTTTTCTTTTTTTCAAGCAAATTCTACATATACCATCCGATAAATGTAATCTTAGAATTACAGGACGAATTCCTGGGAGAGTTCTCGGAGATTTTTTTTTGGAAAAGCTCCCGAAGATATACCTGGAGAAATTCCCAGAAGAGTTCCCAAAGGAATTCCCGGAAGAATTCATGGAGAAATTCTCCAAGGAAATCCAGGAGAAATTCTTGAAGAGTTTCTTGGAGAGATTCCCGGAAAAATTCTAGAAGTTTTTTGTTCTACATTAGTGTGTTTTTTTTAAATTAAGTTCAACACATAAATTCTTGGAGTAGTTCCCGGAAGAAATCCTGAAGGAAGCCTCAGAGGAATTTTCGGAGGGATTTCTTGCGGAATTATCGGAGGTATTCCTGGAGGAAATCCTGAAGACAGTTCTTAAACGAATTCCTGGAGGAATTCTCCGTTTCTGGGATTCGGGAGGAGTTTAGACCTGTGACCCGATTGAAATTTTATCGGTGGCAGCGTGATAGATCATTTTCAGCCAGCGGTGGTGGCGTGGCGGCGTCAGGCCGTTGGTGATCGGCAGCGGAGCGAGTCGGCGTGAACTAGTTTCAAGCGCCAAATTTTCTCCGTAATTTCTTCAGAAGTTCCACAACATTTTCCTAAGGAAGTTCCTGCAAAAGTTCGTTAGGAAGTACATCAAGAAATTCCTCCAGATATTCCTTCAGGAATTCCTCCGGAAGTTCACCCAAGAATTCCTCCGGAAGTTCACCCAAGAATTCCTTCGGAAGTTTACCCAAGAATTCCTCCGAAAGTTCCTCCAGGAATTCCTCCGGAATTTCCTCCGGGAATTCCTCATGAAGTTCCTCCGGGAATTCCTCCGGAAGTTCCTCCGTGAATAGCTCCGAAAGTTTCTCCGAGAATACCTCCGAAAGTTACTCCGGGAATTCCTCCTCACGTTCTTCCGGGAATTCTTCCGGAAGTTCTCCCGGGAATTCCTCATGAAGTTCCTCCGGAAGTCCCTCCAGGAATGTCTCCGGAAGTTCCGGAAGAATTTCTCAAGAAAATTCTGTAGGAATTCTTCTAGAATATCCTTAAGAAATTCTTCTAGAAATTCTTTAAGGAATCCCTCAAGAAGTTCCTTAAAAAATTCCCCCGGAAGTTTTCCACGATTTCCTAGGAAAGTTCTCCCACGCACCTTCTGGGAACTATTTCGGGCATTCCTCCAGGAAATCTCGAATTCAACATACTATCCTTCAGAGATCAATCCACAAATACCTTCAAATATGTTTTCTAAATTCCTTCTAGAACTTGCCCCAACATGGTTCATGATTTCATTGATGAATTCATGAATTTCCAAAACAATATTCGATGAGCTTTTCGATGTAATTTGTTAATTTCATTGTTCATTTGCCATTAGTGATTTTTTATATTTGTTTTTTTTTCGGCCTTACGGTGGTTGTAATTGGCATAGTTGGCAGAGTCCCCATATCCCCAAGGTGCTGGTCGTTCGATAGTCAATCCTCGGAACTGCTTTTTGTTTAACATCACTTTATTTGAAGAAACGCATAATAAGGGAGAACAATAAACTTATGGGAACTTCAGTCGTTTATTCCTCTCCGAAAGCGCAATTCTGATCGAGCATTCACCAAGAATTCGTGGATCACAACAGCGTCTATTTCTCTTATTAGGGTGGCTGAATATAGTCCTAATGCCAGCGGGGGTAATTACAAGCAAAAATAAAACAGAATGGAGAACAACAGAGAAAACCATTCAAAACGTACTAGTGTTGAACTTAATCTAGAATTTAAAAAAACACGTAATAAAGTTAAAAAAATATCAGAACGTCACTTCACTTGTAAAATAATGCATCATTGCGATATTCTGCAAGGGAAGACAACAGTTTGTGTTTTCCTCACTGCAATACGCTATTGCCTAACTATTCGGTTTATTGGTCAGCTCCGTAATATTCCAGAAAATTCTTTTATTTTTGAACAGTACTTTAGTGGAACTTGAGAAGTAATACCTTGAGGATCTTCTAGAGGAACTTCCGAAGGAATTACTGGAGGAACTTCCGAAGAAATGTCTGGAGGAACATACAAAAGATTTCCTGGATGAACTGTCGAGAGATTTCCTGGAGGAATTTTCGAAGGATTTTCTGGAAGAAATTTTAAAAAATTCCAGGGAGACTTTAAAAAAAACTTCCGGACGAATTCCTGGAGGAACTTCAAAATGAATTACTAGAGGAACTTCCGAAGGAGCTTCTGGAGAAACTTCCGAAAGAAATTCCTGGAGGAACATCCAAAAAAATTCACGAAGAAAATTCCGAAGGAATTCCTAGATGAATTTCCAAAGGACTTCCCTGAGGAACTTGCGAAGGAATTCCTGGAGGAACTTCCGAAAAAATCCTGGAGGAACTTCCGAAAGCATTCCTGGAGGAACTTCCGAAGGAATTTCTGGAAGATCTTCTGGGGGAACTTCCGAAGGAAATCCTGGAGGAACTTGCGGAGGAATTCCTGCATTAACATCCAAAGGAAGTCCTGCTTTTACATCCGAAGGATGTCCTGGAGTAACTTTCGAAGGTATTGCCGGAGGTACTTCTGAATGAATCCCTGGAGGAACTTCTGAAGGCATTCCTGGAGAAATTACTGGAAGAATTTCCTAAGGAATTCCTGGAGGAGCTTGCGGAAGAACTACAGGAGGTACGAGAGGAGCCGGCCAAGGGCCGAAAATCTCGTTAATAAAGATATAAAAAAAAAAAAAACTACAGGAGGAACTGCCGAATAAATTCCTAGATAATTTTCTGGAGGAACTCCTGGAGAAACTTCCGAAAAAGTTGCAGGAGGAACTTCCGAATGAATTCTTGTAGGAAATTCCGAAGAAACTCTTGGAGGAACTTCCGCAAGATTTCCTGGAGAAAGTTTCGATAAATTTCCTGGAGGACCTACCGAAAAAATTCCTGGAGGTACTTCAGAAGGATTTCCTGGAGGATTTTTTGAAGGATTTCCTGGAGGAACTTCCGAAGAAATTCCTGGATGATCTTCTAAATGAATTTCTGGAGGAACTTCCAAATGAATTCCTGGAGAAACTTCCGAAGGAACTTCTGAAGGATACCAGGAAGGCATTTTTGGAGGAACTTCCGGAGGAATTCCTGCATTAACTTTCGAATGAATTCCTGGAGGAGCTTGCGAAGGAATTACAGGAAGAATTTACGAAAGAATTCCAGGATGATTTTCTGGTGGAACTCCTAAAGGAACTTCTAGAGGAACTTCTGAAGGTATTCCTGGAGGAACTTCTAAATGAATTCCTGGGGGAACTTCCTAAGGAATCCCTGGAGGATTTTCTGAAGGAACGTCCGGACGAACATCCGATAGAATTCCTGGAGGAATTGCTGGAGGAACATAAATAGGAATCCCTGGAGGAATTCCCGAAATTCCCGGAGGATCCAGAAAATCCTTTAGAATTTAACCCAGAAATTCCTCCACATATTTCTCTAAAATTTCTAAGAAACAATTCCCCGGGGAATCGTTTATATTTTTTTAAATCTTTTTTAGGAATCCTTCTGAACTTTCCTTATCATGTTCTTATGGTAATTCGTCCGGTTATTCTTCCAGAAATTTTCAGAGCAAATCTAACTATTTTTTATTCCCAAAAATTTCTTTGAAAAATTATCAAAAATTCCACCTGGTATGTCATCCGGAAACATTTCAAGACGTTTTTCCTGCAATTCCCGGGTAATTCCCTCAAATTTCACCAAGAAATCATTTAGAAAACCCTTACGGATTTTTCCGGAAAATTCCTCCATGAACTTTTCCAGAATATCCTAAAGAAAATACGCTGAAAATTCTTTCTCGTTTTCTTCCACGAGCTCCTTCAGGAATTCATCCAGAAATTTCCGCGGGAAATATTTCAAGTAATCCTCTAGAAATTCTCCCGGAAATTCGGTTACGGTATTCTTCAGAAAATTCGATCATGAATTGTTCCCGCCGGGTCTTTTTTTCAAAACAATAGGTCTATTCCTTCAATAGGCATATCGGCGTGGTATAAAATAATTGGCGGCGTGGTCAATTTTCTTACGAATGCGCGTCTATTCATTCTTGACGGCCGTATAGCCATACCATCTATCAGAACAGCGATATACCATCTACCAGAGCTGGGAATAGTTTTTGTAGTACTGAAAAAGAAAATACAGAGATGCATACACACTCCGGGTGCACTGATGGTGGCAACCCATTATATGTACGCCCATTACAAGTACTCCAGATGCTCATGCTGCCCTACCAGAATCATCATACAATACTTGAAAGTGCTGGTTGGCCAGGAAAAAGCGATTAGTCCTGGCATTGAAAAGTTCAGCTCCCGTCTGAAGAACGCAAACAACCTGCCACTGATTGAATTTGGCGATTCTAAGAACATGGCCATTCTGTAGAACTTACTTCCTTCCGTATCGGTAAATCTGCAGATCATAAGAACCGGGAATCAGCTGATCTGTAAAAAAAAAACAAAATTATCTGAACAAAACAAAACGTCACTTTACTTGCGGAATAATGTGTCAGTACATTATTTCGCAAGGAAAGATGACGGTTTATGTTTTCTTCACAGCAATCCGCCTGCTATTCCCAAATTATTCATTTTCCTTGCCAGCTCCGTACTGTTTAAGGAATGTCAGCAGCAATGTCGTTCCTTGACTGCTACTTGTCCTATCTATTTGCACAGTACTTAACAAGTCCATACCACCCTTAAGCTCAAATGGAGTCAAGCAACCGGAGAAAATGCCTGCTACAGAAGGCGAAGCCTTGCGTAACGGATGGAACTTGTGTCGATATATACTGGATCAATTCTGGAAGAGGTGGATAAGGGAATATCTGCCGATTTTGACACGGCGTACCAAATGGCACGAAGAGGTGAAACCTATTGAAGTAGGAGATCTGGTGTTCATCGTAGGCGAATCAACAAGAAATCAATGGCCTCGTGGCAAGGTGTTAAAGGTCATCCCAGGAAGAGATGGACGCATTCGACAGGTAGACGTTCAGACCAACACAGGGGTTCTACGGCGTCCAGTAGCAAAGCTCGCGATACTTCATGTACTTCCGGTGAGTAATCCTGCTGAACCAGAGCAGTATTACGAAGAGGGGAATGTTGCGGGAGGCGTTACGACCGTTGCTGAAATTCTTCACAGGGATGCTGGAGATCTGACGGATAGCCAGTCTACAATCGATTGGCCGGCATGATTGTTAAGAACAAAACGTCAAATAGAATGTTGACATGGAAAATGTGATCCGTGAATGATTTGCAGAAAAGTTTGATTTATTTCCTTATTATTTCTTGCTACCGTAAAATATGTTACAGTTATAAAACCAGTAGATTCTTGATTAAGACTAGTGAATTCTTTGTTACTAAATTAGTTAGATAAAATTATCAGTCCCGTTGTCGGATGATCAATGAATTAAGACCCTTTAATAACTTCCTGTGAGCTCCACCCTGTAAGTAACTAATAGATCTAGAGAAAATTATAACTATGACTAATGAACTAACGAATACTAGGTGTACAAACTGCTCGGGACCTTACATACAGGACGGTTATACGATTATAGAGAGCGTTTGGTAGAAAAACAAGAGTCACAGAATTGTGAGTATTTTCAAATAATTAGTTCCAATTTACAGATCCTAATCCAATTTATCAATTAGCTTTAAAGCATACTGTCGAATAAAGTGTAGTTGCTTAAAGAACCGTGACTAGCGTTTCTGTGTCGTACCGTGCCAACAATTTATTAGCAACGTTTGGTTTTCGTCTGTAATGTAAGGGTACGTGGCAAAGTAAGGATTGTAATGTTCCCGACTGAAAGCCGGGAGCCGGAAGTCGAGTGGCTTCAGCGACCGATGAGTCATGTTAATTCCACGGTTAGAGACTCAAAGTTCATCCAACTGGGAACAACTATTCGACTTCTTGATTCAGCAGTTCGAGCAGTTTGCTCAATGTTAATAAAACGACACAAAATATTATGGCAAATACCATCAATTTCGAATAGCTACGTAGTCCTACGTCACCTTTGCGTGAAACCCGATTGGTCTGCACCTTTGAGTTTTTAGAAGAACACCATGGAATCGTGCCAGCGCATTGCCTGCTTTCCAGGTGGCCTTACAACGCCCTATGTCCTCGGAAGGTGGGAAGGGTCGACTTCGCGCCTGCTTCCCTCTGCACGACTGGTATCAAGAATGATGATGCCGCGTGCACCCCAAATTGACCTTTCTGCGATAGGGCCTATTCGCCAGCACACAGAGGGACTTGCCGACGCGGTGCCTACGCCTGCCCCAGCCTTGACGAGGACCCCTTTCCGTCCTCGGGCTCGGAACCCGCCCGGTTGACCGACGACCGGGCGAGGCCGAGTGTCCGAACCGGTGTAGGTACTGTCTGAAGCAACCATGGCCTGTAAGGACATGGGTCATGTTGAAAGTGATTTCCCCAAGGCGCCTCTTGACCCACGTACCTATCTCCGGTATCAACCTATGTGTCCATCTACCCTTAGTAGAACTGTCCCACGCACGCTGCCATTTGACCATTGAGGCTAACCTGACATTCGCCGTAGACCTCCAGCGTAATATCGTCAGCGAAGCCGACGATTACCACGCCCACCGAGTACTTCAACTTCAAGACACCGTCGTACATGACGTTCCATAACACCGGACCCAGTATGGAACCTTGCGGAACCCCTGAGGTTATGTCAACGCACTTCCGACCCGCCTCCGTGTCGTATACCAGTACTCGATTCTGGAAGTAGCTTCCGAGAATCTTGTACAGGTACTCGGGAATTCCAAGACGCAGGAGCGCATCTGCAATAGCTGCCCAACTGGCACTATTGAAAGCATTCCTCACGTCGAGAGTCACTACTGCACAATAGCGAACTCCCCTCCTCTTACGCTGGATAGCTATCTCCGCAGATTTGGTAACCGACAAGATAGGCGTCTACGGTCGACTTACCCTTTCGAAGCCAAACTTACTCGATGACCATCCACCCCTCCGTATCACAACCTGTTGAGGATGATCTTCTCGAGCACCTTCCCCGCCGTATCAAGCAGGCATATTGGTCTATATGCCGACGGATCTGGACCAAGCTGCTTTTTCCATGCTTCAGGAAGACTCTCTCGTCCAGGCATCTCTGCAGACAGACCCTGAACATCTCGAGCCCAGCAATGGCGCTTTGATGGCCAGGTTCGGCCATCCGGTCCTGGCGCCTTACATACACTAAGGGACTTGCAATCCCGCAAATTCCGCCACAGTTACTCTTCCCTCGTCGGCCGGCAGGAAACAATTGGCCCTGGCAGCTCCATAAAGGGAGGCGTGACGTGACGTGGGTCGTGACGTGGGAGAGCCTCGCGATGATCCTCTCCAGCATCTATGGAGACCGCTCTGTAGGGCCATCGCCCCACGTGTCTTGACCATTACGACCCTATAGGCGTCACCCCATGGATTCGCGTTGGCACTTTGACACAGGCACTCGATGCAGGCTTTTGACGTAAACTACGTCTAAGGGAAGACTCTGATACAGGTTAAAACGGAAATTTCAAATTCGAGACCGTCACGAATAGGATAGATTTCAAACGCTAATAGCTCCTTTATCTTTCAATGGATTTTCGAGATTTTATTATCAATAAGATCGGCACTCTCCAACAATTTTTAAGCCTATTGGAATTATTGATTATCAACGTGAAAAGCAATGCGTAACTTCT
>NC_085141.1:72098235-72337116 GCF_024139115.2 Armigeres subalbatus
AGCGGATACGAATTTGGTGGATCTGCTAAACCCTCTGACTGATTAGGGGCCGTCCACAAAGTACGTCACTCCTCTAGGGGGGGGGGGGGTTCTGAGCAGCGTGACAATCCATACAAAAATTTTGGGGGTTTGTTACAAAAAACGTGACGAAGGGGGGAGGGGGGGTTGAAAATCGCCAATTTTTGCGTGACGTACTTTAAGGATCTTCCCTTAGAGCTATGTGTAAAAGTGAGATTCCGAAATGCCAAACGCAATTGAATCACATCTGGAAGTGCTTAATGAATACTAAGCTGCGATGCGGCTCTGTCCCAGTGTGGGAATGTAATAAGATGAAGAAGAAGATAAGTTATTTTGGGACCCTCCTTAGCCGTGTGGTAAGATGCGCGGCTACAAAGCAAGACCAAGCTGAGGGTGGCTGGGTTAGATTCCCGGTGCCGGTCTAGGCAATTTTCAATTTGGAAATTGTTTCGATTTCACTGGGCATAAAAAAGTATCATCGTGTTTGCCTCATGATATAAATGGAAAGAAATGGTAACTTGGCTTAGAAACCTCGCAGCACAGATAACAGATATTTAGGCTAGAACAATTTTTTTCGAAACTCCTGTGTAAACTTTTGAATTGATATACGTTGGCCCACTACTGCCATCTACTCAACTGATTGCGGCAGTACAAAATTTATTACAATTTGACAGTTCTGGGAAAGCCTAAACACATTTTAAGTCTTTTTCAAGCAAATTCTCATTTAAACAGTCTTTAAAATCCAAGTTTTATGGATGTAACCTAAAGCCTTCTGCATTTAATTATATTTAAAATAGAAATCTCTTATTATAAGGCAATGCATATTAAAATTCTATCATTTTTTTGAGACAAAATTTGATAAAACATTTGAATTAGATACTTACGCCCCATATCCATTCCAACCAAGACTTATTTTTTATCTGACCGGTAAATCACTAAATAATAAAATTGTCCAAAATTAGGTTCGTTCTCTGTGATAGTTTAGGACCTTTTGTATGTATTTCGTCTACGCACATGAAAGCAAGCTGCATTGCTAGCATTGATGCATTTGCGCTCGCAAACTCATCATATAAGATAAGTATCATCCCTCTAGCTAGCAGATCGTATTCGTATCCTTTTGTACGGGTGGCTCAGGTAACTAAGGTAAAATAGCATGAAAGCAAAAGAAAGAAAAAGTCTTGCGGTTTTATTTCTTCCCTACCTTATGCAAGGGATATCGACAAAAAGTACCGTATGCCACGCGCCAGGGAGATGATTTGCAGGAAAAAGGTGTCAAAATGGCATTCATCGATACGAATTAAAAGTAGTGCCATATGTTATCGATGTACAACCGATGAATTATTGAAACGAACTGCAGATTGTGTTTCATAATAGGGGGAAAGACGGCTTTGGCAGGTTTTGTTCTTTTATTGGCAGGGGGGTTTTTGTCGACCAAATTTTATGAAATTTGGCCCAATGTTCTTTGATATGCAAAGAATGTTTAGGCCAAATTTGAGCATAGTCAGACATAAAAAACCCCCCTACCAATAATAGAACAAAACCTGCCAAAGCCGTCATTCCCCCTACTTAGAGAGGATGAGTTTGTATTTAAAGTTGAGAGATGTGTATCTGCCATGGTGAAAGTTAAGACAAAATTGGAACTAGTGAAATTCCTTAAATATTCGAATGAAAATGAAAATCACAATTTTCGTACTTTATCGATCTTTAATAAGGCACTAAGGGATATCGATAAAACATTTTTTGAAGGTAACTATGCAAACAGAAATAAAATTCACTCTGTATAAAACTTGATTCATCCGGACCTCTGGTACGGTATTATGTATTTTACAACTGATTTTTATATGCGCATATTCTGTACGGAGAATTTATTGACAGAGTGTACCTTAAATCACCAATTCAATTCACACGGCAGCGGCTCCATAAACAATTTAGTTTAAGCTCATGGTGTATATTACAAGAGATAACAAGCCACCAGGCTTCTTAAATGTAAGAAATAAGCAACGAAATTTGGATATTTTTTGCTAAATTTTTAAACCGTATTGCTATTACACAAAACATCACTCCTGAATCAGTCCGGATCATATGTATGATATGTTCTTCACTCTTCTTGTCCTCAATCATTCAGGGAACATACACAAATTACGTTTTAGGAAAAAGGAAGAGATTTAAGAAAAGTGACAATCGAAGATATTTTTGGAAGATTTCATTCGAAAAGTGTGGGTTAAAAATGAGCATTTTTTCGTGACGTAAACAATGGATCTTCCCTTAATGGAGCTTCTGCGCTCATACGTCCTATCCTGATGTCATCTCTTACAGGATCATTGAACATATGCTGAAAACGCGACATACGTGCTACTGGCAGATAGATGCTGTTCATGAACTGGAAACTGTGTTGAGTTTTCATCATGCTCTCTCCCTCCTGTTTCCGTCGCCGTGTGAGAACGGCGATCGGAGCAAAGATCACATCAAGCATATGCAGACAACATAGTGATGGGGACGATATGTGAAGCGCACCATAAGCCAAGCGAACGAGGATGGAAAGGAAACGCCAACTTCCGTTCCGTGCGCGTGCCATCGGTTTATTTACGATCACTTTGTTTTGGGCTATCTTCTTGAGCCCATTTATGTACTCACATACGTCTGTCCTCACCCGGTTGCCTTCAGAGCCGCTAATTTCCTCTTGTATATGGAGAAAGCCGACGCTCCGGAACAACAGATTGAGCCCCCTTCATTGCCACAAAACAGAAGCGTGCCTGATGTCAGGCTTTTTTATGCGATCTGATCAGTTCGGTACTGCACCTAGATTCCGCTCCACATTCCCCCGGCCGTTCGAAGCTACTCAACATAAGCATGGCTACTTCCTTTTTTCATCAAGCATTTTTTGTGTGTTGTTTCATTATCCAAATCACCATAACACATCATCGCATCGTCATGGTCGTGACCAAGTGCGTGTCTTGGGGGAGACCTACCGCTATCAGTCGGTCAGGCAGCCATCCGATTCGGTAATGCACCACCGACAAAGCGTGACTGCGAACGATGTTCGAGTACATATGGATAGAATAATGAGTTCCCTACGTATTCTAAGAATTATTTCTAGACGACGCGATAGAAAGGGTTCATCAAGTACTTCATTAAGATACTTGAACGAAGATAAACGTAATGATAACTATCAGGTATTTCTGTAAAACATTTGAAAAAAATGAGACATTATATATCCGATTGGAATTATGTGCCAGTGCTATAAACAAAAAAGGAAAATATTTTTTTCACAAATTCTCTCGAAAAAAGTTGTAAATATTCATTTTGAAATATGGACGTTATTCGGGACGTATTTGTGATTTGGGAGAATCTGATTTTGTAAACAAACATTGCAAAACAAATTTCTGCTGATTCAAGCATGAAATCAGGAAATTAGTTCAGGAAAAAAAAACGCTTGCATTCTACGGAATCCATGAAACAATATTTGTTTACAAAATAAGCTACGCCTAAATAGCAAACCAGTTCCGAATTCTGCAATTTAGTTATTAGGAATTGTAACTCAACTTGTAAATAATCATCGAGCAATATTTGACAGATTCAATTCAATTGATCCTCTCATCAAAAACATTACCTTGGGGGCCTTTCTCAAATTACGTAACGCTGAAGGGGGGGAGGTAATCAAGCCGAGCGATACGATCCATACAAACACATTAAACCTTCCATACAAAAAGTGTTACGAGGGGGAGGGTGGGGGTCCAAAATCACAACATTTAGCGTTAAGTAATTTTAGAAAGAACCCTACCATGTTCACTCTATTTTTCAACATATATGAACTGCAATACTACATCGGAACGACACTATCATCTTGATCACGCCCGAAAACACTTGGAAAATCGATTTACCTACGCAATATGTCGTTTCTATTGCACAACGGGACGGTCTTCAGGGAGACCGCTATTTTTCTTCTCCCTATGCGCACCATCATCTCATTCCACTCCTGTACATGTTATCCTAGAGACAGCTGGCACGGTACAAGAGTAACACAAAACATCCAAATTATGGCACAACCTGGCCATCGTTATGTTACTTCTTCCCAATCGTATTTAGGATGCACAAGCAGCACAAGGATAAGAGTAAAGACGGCTACAAAGTGAGCATCCAAACACGACGAAATAGTGAAAAAGCAATGCGCTGATCCTGTAGCACATGTCCAGAACAGTTAGTGTAAGAAATCGAATTCGCTCAGCTTCGTTTGGACCCCCGGCCGAAGTATGCCAAGAAAAGATTATCGATGCTTGGGAAGAGGAAGAAACCATAGGACACATATTGTTCAAGACCAACGAAACTAATGAAGAATGTGCAGAATATTATTGTTTCCCAGCGCTGTCACCGTGGGATATGACCCTTGGAGAGGTTTCCCTTTTGAGGCTGCAATGCGTGAGAAAATTTGCTCCAGCATACCTGACGGAATCAGATGCGACGACAGTAGCAGCACACCTGAAATTGGCAAGACAAAAGGCTTGCATCTAGTTCGATGCTTTTGTTAGCCGGTACATTTTTATATTTCGTGCTACAAGTTTAGGATAGCAGCCGGTGGTGTCCAGTAGAGTTTAGAAAATTTAACGCGCAGGTGAGCTCTTTCCAGATGGTCGCATATATTTGACATACATCGCATAGACCAAAAGGTTAGAATCAGAGCAACAAAAGTAAGCACTAATTTAGTGAAACAAATGTATTCTAAATGAACCCGGTCTCCGTATTTCTTAATGGGTAATAATTTCCCTGAAAATCTGCAGAAGTCAAGTTAATTACGAGACACTGAGGTCGGTGTTAATGATTGGGTGAACATACGTATCGTTTAGTCTTGTATTGATTAAAATGTCTGTCAGTTACTTACCTACATTTTCCATATTTAATCATTTCTAACCGATCATGGATTGATTCAATGGGCAATCAATCTATAATGCCGGTGAATTTGTGCTAATGGCTAGCAAGAACTTGTAAATGTTGGGCAACCCGAGTTCATCTACTCGCTCAATAATATCAAATTTTGATTAGACAGCAAAAAGAGATATGAACATCATTGATATAAGTAAGAGACGATAAAAGTAAGACGACAATATCAATATTTTGCACTACAATATCATGAGGAGATCAAGTTAAGCTATTTGTGAAAAGTGATCAATATCATGTCGTGCCATTAGTTAACTCTCATTCATATCTTGATATTTCGGTGGCAATTTTTGGTATTGTTGCCTATTCTTCTATCAATCAAGTCCATATCATGTTTTTTGTTATTCTGTTCATGGCTTCTGCCCGGGAGCATAGCACATTGTATAAGCTGAAGCTCGGTGAAAATGAACTACAATGATTCGCACAGCCGAGGTCGGTGTATAGATTTAAGTGAGTACTATCCCACTTTGGTAAATTTTACATCTGTTTAGGGGATTTACACTAAGTACGTAAAAGTTTACGGATCGAGAGAGGTCTTTATAAATGGAGCTGCCCTAGTGCATAGATTTGCTCCCTAAAGATAAACATTAGGAATAATTTTACAAAACCAAAAACCCGTGAGAAAAAATCGAGAAAGCCTCAACCATCTGCTTCAAATTTCCTCTTTATTCGAAGAAACTCTTCTACTGCCATCAACAGGATAAACTGCTGTGCACTTGTTTCATCAGTCTCGTTTACGTTTTGCCTATCTCAATTTTCTCTTTAGAAGCTGTAACCTTTCCGATTCCGACTGCTTTCAGTTCGTTTCTTGCGCAGCACACCGTGACAGGTGTAAAGCACACACGCTCGATTCGACCGGACGCGGATTCAAATAAAACCGAAGGATATCTTTACCTGCGTGCACCCTCTGTTGACTTGGAAGGAATCATCAGGATAATCACAAAGCGGATGTCGTCGATTGGTTCCTTCTTGAGGAATTATTTCGAAAAGCAAATCGTTCACGGTTTAGCATAGGCAATACTCGGTTCAATAATTCCAAAGCAAAACAATAATTGTGGTATAAAACTGGAGCTACTGATGGTTTTCATGATCATCATGCGAAAGCGAAAACAAAAGCATTTTCATTTTCACAAGTTCAAATAAAATGTAGCGGGCTTCTGGTCATCTCTCCCATTACAAGCGCCTATGATGGGAATATTTATTTTGGTTCGAAAGCTAAATTTCTAAAACATTTTAATAGATTTGAGCAAACAACGATGACTAGTCGATAAAATGATTACATTCATTTGTCATAAGACGAGTTTAGTATTATTCCACTTATTTCCGCCACGTTGTAATCTTCACAGTTACGTATTTTGACCTCAACTGTAAGGCCATGTACAGTGTCTCGTACTTGATTTGACTTGAAGAAAACTACCTTATTTACCTGTACCACTAATCACATTTACAATAGTGGGCTCCGTGGCCGTGTGGTTTGCGACGTCGATCAGCTAGACGCATGTGCTATGGAGTGTGGGTCAGATTCCCGCCCTGGTAAGAAGGAAACTTTTCGTGATCAAAAAATGCTCTACTAATCCACTGGGTGTTATATGTCTTGTCCGTTGTCTCATGCTAAACACACACGCTCCTCTAATGTGAACGTGTACTATACACATGTGGAAGTGCTGACCTGACAAATGGATTGTGAGGCGTCTTATTTTGGAATCTTGGGCTCATTCAGTAGCCGCTAAGTTGCGAAGGCCGACGGAGGTACTTCGTAGCTTAGTTGGTTAAAAGCACAAGTACTGCGTAATGAGAGTCGTAGGTTCGAGTCTCATCGAAGGAAAGTAGATACCTCCAATACATCTTTCAAATCATAATCCTCCACATAACGTACATATTCACATCTGAGTTTCCAGAACATTGTAAATTAATATCCAAGTTTAATACCCGGAAAATAAGCAATTATTTTTGATTAAACTGTAGATTAGTTTAGCTACCTGGCGTAGAATAAATAGCAGTATGGAAAAACGCAAACTTCATTCAATGGAGTGAGATTAAGGTTTTTCTGAACTATTTTGGGACTACAATTAACGGTGCAAAACATAGGCTCGATTGGTTGCGTTCCAGCTTTCCGTATCCCGTTTTAAATTTATATGGAAATTAGTATGGGAAAACGTACTTTTTTCCATTTTTGCTCTTAGCGGATTCACTTTATCGTCAATCACGTGACTCAATAAGTGAGTATATAGCCCGCATTTTTCCCGATATAGTTTTAAGATATAAACTAAAAATATATATTCAAGCATCGAAAAAAAATGTCAAATGATTATACATATTTTATTTTAGAAGTTCTTTTAATTGAACTTTCCCGTCAAATTTTTTATCTCGTTTTATTATCATTATCTCAGTCAATTCTTTGACATATTTTACATCGACATTCCCGAACAAACCGCATATTTTTTTTAACTCTTCTTCTTCATTGGTATTACATCCCCCACTGAGACATTTCCGCCTCGCAGCACTTCCACAGTTACTAACTGCGAGGTTTCTAAGCCAAGTTACCATTTCTGCTTTCGTATATCATGAGGCTAACACGATGATACTTTTATGCCCAGGGAAGTCGAGACAATTTCCAAACCGAAAATTGCCTAGACCGGCACCGGGAATCGAACCTAGCCACCCTCAGCATGGCTAAGGAGGGCCCCTCTTACTATTGAAAAAATCTAAAGTTGACCTTAAATAAATTAAGAATCGAATAACTTTTTTGTTTTTTAACTAAATCACTCACGGTTTTTGCGAGCCTTATCATGATAATGGAAAGATTGTAAATATCACTAATGAGCGGGATTGAATAACTACAGCGCCACCTAGAGGTTAAAGAGTGGAAAGTATGCATTTTTCCATATATTTAGTCGATTTTTCCCATATAAAATTCATGCTTGTTGAGCACCCACTTAGACTTGACGGATCTGGCTGAAATTTTCACAGTAGCTTCTGGGAGCAAAAAACTTTATTTTCAGGGATACGTCTCGAACAAATGATTTTGATTTTTTCATATAAGGGTGGTCCACTTTAATCCTGATCTTTTTATGGCATCGTACTTTATTTTATTATCTATACCAATCTTTCCTTAATATTTATGCTGATTTATGAGTACACATTCTTTATTAATTTAAAACAATTTTCTAGTACAGCGTGGTATCACCAGTACCATGTGATAGAATCAAGATGTTAGCAACAAATGACCAGAGATTGTAGAATTATCTGCCCTGACATTGAACATAATTGCCCACACAACAGTCTCCAGACAAAACTTGAGTCGCTTTCAAAAGCATCTCCTTCTTTGAAATGGTATTAGCTGCTGTTTCTCGGAGATTCTCATGATCTCAGAAACCTTCCAAAGAGTAGCTGACATGTTGCTTTCCACCCAGACTTGACATCAATAAATTCTGGTTCCAATTACTCTTTTTATTAAACTTTTGACAAGGGTAGATAGTTACTCGAATGAAAATGATGCCATTGGTCTTTCTTTTTTGGAATTCACGTACAAATGGCTCAACGGATGCCACCGATGTTACGAAAAAACCCAGATTAATCCACCTAGCGTTGGTGGTGCCTTTCTCGCATTTAATTAAGACACCAACCTTATATGGGGTTGTTATGGTCTGATGTACCATTTTCTTCATAACCTTTTAACGCAATAACCGATCGTTATCAAATTCAATAGTGATCAAAAAGGCTTTGTCCCCTGTCGAATGCAACTTGTTGCGAGAAAATCGGTTAAGGATTACTATACGAAAAGTTGTCTAATGTTTTATATAGCTTTTGTGCACACACATACACACACATACACACACATACATACACACGGACAGACAGACATGTGCTCAGCTCGTCGAGCTGAGTCGATTGGTATATAATACTATGGGTCTCAGAGGCTTCTTTAAAAAGTTCGTTTTGGGAGTGAAATGATAGCCTTTCGGTACAACTTAGTTGTACGAGAAAGGCAAAAAGTTAGTTGAATACTTTTGTATTTAGCTGAAATACAGTAATGTAATGAAAAGTGTACAAAAAGGTTGGTCAAAAAAGACGTTTCCAATTTTTTTATGAGCCGCCCTCTTATTCGATTCTATTTGATGCCCGGATGATCTGGACAAAATTTCAGTCAAATCGGTCAACATTAGGGCGATGCTAAACTAGTTGGAAGTATGAAATTGGAAAAACGTACGCAGAAACATCGAAAAACAGTGATTTGCATTTAAATGGCACAATCTACGATGAAGAACTATGACACTCATCCAGTTTTTGAAGAATTGAATACAGAATGTAATGCTGAAAACCGCGAGAAGATTAGAGTTTATTAGGCATAGTTAGTAGCATTTTACTGGAGTGTGGTTCGGGCAAATAGCGTTACCCTAGAAAAGAAAATAATTTTCCCATACAACAGTCAGTTTACATAAAGCATGATTTCACCCAATGAAAATGAAAATCTAAGCACATGGCCGGACGTCGTCCAATAAATAAAGGTTATTCCACTTCTTGATGTCAAGTAATGGAATTAAATAGAACAGTTAGAAAGTAGACCCATTGATAAACCAGAAAGTAGACCCATTGAATAAGAAGAAGAAAATTATAAACAACTATTCCTATATGGGCCCGTACACATATTACGTAAGTACTTATGGGGGAAGGGGGGGTCATTTTATTACGCACCATATAAATAAAAAATCATTTGTATGAAAAATATCTTACAATGGAGGGGGGGGTCAAAAAACCCAGAAAAAATGCTTACGTAATATGTGTACGACCCCTATGGTTGCATCAAACAAGTCGGATATTGTGGTTTCAAACTTCAATGTTGTTGGTTCGACATGTTCACATGCTTTATTCAATTGAATTGATATGAAATTTGCGAGAAAGAATCCACGTGTCTTGAAGGGATTCGAACCCTCAACCTCCTACTCTCTAGATAGGCGTGATAACCCTTACACAACAAGACCACTTAAAGGTCACGTATGCGGAAAAGCCATCAGAATCCGAGTACCAACGCGGTTAGCTCTTTTTTGCTCTGATTTTTTTTTAGTTATGATAGCGTTCATTCTTCTCCGAGCGTATGGAAGAGTGGACAAATGAGCTTGTTTTTCATTTCTGGGAAATATTCCCATCAGCAGCCAAAAGGATTCCCATCTGAATCCGAGAGGAATTCTTATTAGAATCAGAGAAAAATTCTCTCTGGAATTTCTACAGAACTCCTTTCAGGATCATAGAAATATTCCAACCGGAATCCAGAAGAATTCATACTGGATTTCTTCCGGTATCGTTGAGGAATTTAGGAATTTGTTGGGGGTACCCTTCATAATCTATCGAGGAACCGCTTCAGAATCTCACGTTGATTTGCTTCGGAAATCTTTCGGAATCGTTCGAAGATTTGTTTCGGAATTCCTTGACGACTTGTTTCAGAATCCTTCAATGATTTCCTTCGGAACTAGTTGAATATTTATTTCGGAGTCTCTCGACGTTTACATCGGAATCCTTCAATGATTTGCTTCGGAATCCCTCTGACGATTTGCTTTGGAATCATTCAACGATTCACTTCGAAATACATCGACGGTTTGCTTCGGAATTCCTCGAAGATTTAGTTCGGAGTGCCGCGACGATTTACTTCGGAATCCCTTGACAAATTGCTTCGGAATCATTCGACGATTTGCTTCGAAATCCTTCGATAATTTGCTTCGGAATCCCTCAAAGATTTACTTCAACATGTGTGCAGTCAATCGTCTAAACGCATGTGCTGTGGAGTGTGGGTTCGCCCCCGTAAGGAGAAAACTTTTCGTGAAGCGAAAAGTCCTTCACTGGTCCCACTAGGTGTTGTGTAAATGTCCTGTCCTCATGCTAGATGTTAAATGTTCAGTCTGTGCGACCTCTGGTCGAAGACGGTGGAACATTCATGTTGGAATTCCTGGAGGATTTCTAACGGAATCTCTGGAACATTTCCGTCGGAACTACTGAAACATTCGCATCGGAATTCCTGGATGATTCCATTCGGAATCTCTAAAAGAAACTCATTCCTGGAATATTCCCTTATTCTCTAAATGTTGATAATATAGCAAAATAAGATATGGGCATGATTATAAGAGACAAAATATCAGGCGGCAATATCAACATTATGCACTAAAATATCATGAGGAAATCAAGCTATGCTATTTGTAAGAAGTGATCAATATCATATGTTATTAGTTTGTTCTTATCCATAACATATCTTGGTATTTAAATGATATTTCGGTGATTTTTTTGAATTTGTGCCTGTTCTTTTATCTTGTATATCAATAGAGTCTCCAAAAGCAAGATCATACTCATACCATCCATACCATACCATCTACCAGAGCTGCGGCAATACACCCGTGCTGGGAGCAGCTTTCATAGTGATGAGTGATATGCGAATGCGCGTGGCCGATCAATGAGAGAATAAGCAGGTTGTGGTTCAAAGGTCGGTTTTCAACATTAGTATAATTAACAACATTAGCATAGTCCACACTCCGGAAGCACTGATGTCAATAAGGGCGCATTCTACCCCCTACAAGAGATTTGGACGCTCTGGTTGGCCAAAAGGAGGAGTTCAGACCGACTTTTGGCAAGTCTAGTACCCACTGGCTGACAAACGAAAATGGACTACGATTAATCGCCACACCTATTTCCAACACAGACTTCCGTTTACTTCCGATACACCTGAAGATCACCACCGCAGACATAATCACAAATCGACCACGCTTTGATTGATGGGCAGCACTCCTTCGACATTATCGACGTCACGTCCTAGGGCTTCCTTTCCCGGAAACGATTTCCCGGGAAATCATATTTCCCGGGATTCCCGATTCCCGGGATTTATGTATCAGTTTCCCGAATTTCCCGGGAAATGAACATACTGAAATATTTTGTAACAATTGTCTTTTTTTTTAAATTTGATGATAACGGATTTTGGGGTATCATTTTTTACTAACATCATCTCACTATTTATTTCGCTTTTGAAGTTTAAGAATTTAAGTTATAACTTGAAATGCAACAGAATCATATGGTGCATTTCAGCACGTGTTGAAGAGAGGCGAGACAAAGAATCAGTTTGTATCTAACGTTCGTTTATTCATTAGGTCCAAACGTCGATAAGCGTTGTGAAGTCGAATTAAAAAATTAGTAAACCATCTTAGACGAGTTAAGTAACCTCCATTTAATTCCACCAATTATTTCGATATCTTTGCAGATACGTTTTCGACCACGCACAGATATCGAAATAATTGGTGGAATTAAATGGAGGTTACTTAATTCGTCTTAGACGGTTGAATACATTCCACTAAAAAAGAGCTTAAAATATTTTTTCTAAAAATTTAGTGTCTGTGGTGAAACAGCAGAGCTACCAATGTTCGCAGATATTCAGGCAATAGTAGTGACCGCTTTGGCAGGTTTGTCCTATTATCGTCAAAGGTTTTTTAAGACCTTCAATTCTTTTTGATTCAATTCCCGAACAGACTCATATTCCGAAGACTCGTTTGTATTTTGAGATATTTCATTTGAATATTTTAGAATATTGGTGGACTAACAGATCTTGATGGAAAAACAGATTTTAGGTATTTAGTATGCGATCATTATAACTGTCTTACAACAAATCTCGCTTAACTTTTCAAAAGGATCTAAGTAACATTTTTTTCATGAATTGATTTGAATAGCGCAATCAACAGAACAACGTGAGTGTTATTGATTGCAATATTCAAATTTCAAATTAATTCATGATAAAAATGTTACTTAGGTCCTTTTGAAAAGTTAAGCGAGAAATGCTCGCAAAACTTTTGCAATTGTATGCGTTTAAGGTGCTGTTAGCAATTTCGCAAAGTTTGACTGAAAAAAAAAATTATAGTCAGGATCATTAAAGTACGACAATCAAGCACTCGCCTTAAAGCTCTTTTTTTATTTCGAATGGAAGAATTCTCATTTCAAATATTTCATTCACCTGCTTTAAATACAAAATGTGTTCAACTGGACGAAAATGTGTTCAAGTGGACGAAAATGTTTTCAAGTGGACGAAAATGTGCTCAAGTGGACGAAAATGTGTTCAAGTGGACGTACACGAATAAAAATGGTTTATCCTTCAAAGTTGACCAGATGATTCTATGCACTAAAAAAAGTCGTCGAGTATAAGAATAGTTCATGTTAGGAATATTTTGGCGATAATAGAAGAGAATCTCTCGAATCCGTCGTTGTCCAAAAACTGGAAAAAAATGCGGATACAACCTGAAAAAGTTTTTTTTTTAATTATGGAAAGGTAGCACATAGCGGAGCTCATCAGGACACTGCAGATCTTACTCTTGAGCTAGAGCAGATACTGATACTTATTTCGAACTGAACAAAAACTTTCTCAGGCTTTCAACAACTTTTTCATCATTTGAGGACAAAATAGCAAGCATCTCTGATGTCGAATGTATATTTTCGAAATCATATTTTACGACAAAATTTAAACTACGATTTTGAACTAGTTTCGAGGGTTTTTTTTATTTCCCGGGATCCCGGGAAATCCCGGGAAATTATTATTTTATTTCCCGTTTCCCGGGTAGTTGATTCCCGGGAAAAATGGAAGCCCCACGACATATCGTGGCGCTAACTTCGACACTGACCACTATCTGGTGGTGGTTAAATTGCACCTAAAACTGTCCGTCATCAACAATGTATAGTACTGCCGGCCGCTCGATATGACCTGGAGCGACTGAAGCAACCGCAGTGCCGTCTATTTCAGGAGAAAAATGCCGCCTGGAAGAAGTGGAATGCGAGAAGATGGAACTGATATGCCGTTATCATGAAACACGCAAGTTCTATCAAAGGCTCAACGCATCTCGCCAAGGCTTCGTGCCGCGACCCGAGATGGGCAAGGATAAGAATAGGAGCATCTTCATTGACGAACGTGTTGTGATCGAAAGGAGGAAGCATCAATTCGAGGAACACCTAAATGGCGCTGAGAGTACAGCCAGCGGCGGAGACGACTACTTCAGTTCAACGAACGATAGAAGCCAACCAGTCCCCCACCTTGCCTTGAGAGAAATTAAGGATGCCATCCAACAACTCAAGAACAATAAAGCAGGACATATCCATGGTTTTGGAGCTGAACTCATTAAGATGGGCCCGTACAAGTTGGAACTTTTTTCTGCAAAGGTTGATAATTGTCAGAAACTGGGAAACAGAACAACTACCGGAGAAGTGGAAGGAAAGGGTTATATGCAACATCTACAAGAAAGGCGACAAGCTGGAGTGTGAGAACGATTCGAGCGATTACTATCTTAAATGATTTTTAACAGATTATTTGTTTCCCGGATGATATGGTCATAGTTGGCCCGAATATTTGAAAAGGTGGCAGAACTGTACACCCGCCTCAAACCTGAGGTTTCAAAAGTTGGACTGATGATGAATGAATCGAAGATAAAGTACATGTAGTTGTAGGCGAAACCGAGTGCGACAGGGCCCGCCTGGGTTACCTTACCTTTAACGGCTGATAGGGGAACGGTTCGGCACTTCATCCCATAGCTCCTATTTCCATCCCATCAAAAACAAAGCAATGAAAAGGAATTTGGTAATTTTTGTATTTTTTTTTTCAGCAGTAAGCACGCGTGTTAGCAAAAAGAAGCGACGAGATTGGTGCTGTATTTCTTTGTTTTGCGATGAGATGAATATGTTCAGTGAGATGGAAAAAGGAACAGTTCCCCTAGCTGGGCTGACCATGCTCGATTTAGCGAGCGCGGTGGGCAACCGAGAATTGAAATGTGGCAACAAACCGTGTATTGTTTCCTTCAAAAATTCTCGCTTAACTTTTCAAAAGGACCTAAGTAACATTTTTTTCATGATTTAATTTGAATACTGCAATCAATAGCTTTCATGGTGTTCTGTTGATTGCGCTATTCAAATTAAATCATGAAAAAAATGTTACTTAGGTCCTTTTGAAAAGTTAAGCGAGAATTATTTATTCATTGTTAACTTTTGATAACTTGTAATGTAATCTGAATGTAATCTAATACCACAGACAAACAGACATAACACATTGAACATTTTCTCATCAAATGTATCGTCGTACGAACACTAACGACATCTGTTGTTTTCACATAGTTGGGCAAGTCACGAATCAGATGGCGTTAGTGGGAAAACGTCAAACTCGAGCAAATCCGATGGGCGCGCCTCTTGTGACCGATTGGCCAACTGATGATTATTTGAATTAACCAGTAAATCAGTGAACGATGAGAACTTCATAAGTGTTATGTCTGTTTGTCTGTGCTAATACTAATAATGACACACTGGTGGTACTTTTACCATGGCAAAAGAATCTTGAAACAAATGCCATACCAATAATTATTTCCATCAAAGATAGTCTTGGAAATATTTTCTTGTCGTCTTGTACCACGGTACAAATACGACAGTGTCTTTACTATAAATAAATGAAATGAATGACTGTAGTAAAAAAATTCCAGCAACAGCAAAACAAGCTAAGTGTGTAAAAAAAATTAATGTTGAATGTTTCAGCATAGATGGTAATAATCCACTAATAATCACATAGGTACTAGGTATTTGAAAACATCATTCACCCAGCAGGGTAATGACCTCAAACAACATTCCAACTGGATTTTCGCTAAACGAAAAAGCCTGATCCATATTTGCGATATTTGCAAGTTTTGTGTGACATTCTTATTGAATTTTATTCGGATGCTGTAACAAAATATTATTATGTAAGGCTATCTCATCTTGTCGCTGGTTGCTCTAACTAGAGCAAAACCTTTAAAATTGATAGCGAGAAAAAAACTACTTACCAGAATTGCTGATGGTTTGCCCCATGTTGTAATCATTAGAGTATTATCCAATCAACGATTATTTCGATTGAAATCAGTCCGGCCGCTCACAGATAGAATACCTTCACTCTCACTGATGCCACGGATCATATTAGTATGGTGATCGTGGAAAAAACACCTTCATCTTGTTTAAAATTGCACAAACAGCATTTACAGAACTTCGGGATATTTTTTGTTATTGTTGTTCTTTTCACAGCCGCTTTTCTTGTTCTTTAACTTGAACTTTGCACTTTTCAATCTATGGTTTTGATTTTCCACACAGGTTTTTGGAAGAAAAACCTGCATCATATGCACGGTATACGGATTGTCTTCATTACAACAGAATATGTGGTTCTTTTTAAACTTTTTTCGAACCGGTAAACTTGAAAAACACTTGAAACAAAATCATTCACACCGCCGACCCGTCACTTGAATTCCAATTGGTTTGCATTTTCTTCGACAGGGCTGAGTATTAGGGTGGATCTGAATAATACAAAATTATGGATCCATATATTTATTCAGGGAATCATTTTTTCTTGAATGCGCATGCATGCAAAACAAGCGACAAAAGAGAGATAAAAATGACAAAGATTCGAAAAATTTAGTCAGCAACAAAAAAGAAGACATTTTTGTTGCTAACTTTCCATCCCGCTATGCATTATCTCTATAGCAAATTTTGGCTATAGCTATTTTAAATTGCTATCATACACGTAAAAAAATTTAATGTTATTTATTATTAATATTTCTAATACCTTTTTGCCAAAGCAGGCGCTTGATGATATGTATAAGAAAAAACTTATACATCGCATTAGTCACATACATTCCGAAACTTATACTTTTCATTAACTTATGAATGTTATTAGCTTTTTGGTATGGGATCATCGGGATCATTCATTAGGTGGCATAATAAAGAGTATAAGTATTTTCGAATGGTTTTTTGCCAAAACATATAAGGTTATTTTTTTACGTGTAGCTTCTGCTTTAATGAAAATATTTGAGAATCTAACTATGATTACAAAATTAGCATCGTATTCTGGGAAATATTAGAGCATTGATTCTTGTGATTCTTGTCATATTGTGTTTGGGTTCTGATAAAGGTTTATTGCGAGGTGCGTTTGTCAGTAACAAACTCTGTTGACGACAAAGAGTATATTGTTAGGCGTTGCTCGAATATTGATTCCCTGTCCATAATAAAGCAATATAAGCCCCGGGACCCCTCTAACATTATTATGGAAACCAACGGAACAGAACCTCAAGGGTTCATTCATAACGCTAAAATTGATCATTTTTAACTCTCACCCACCTCCATTTACGTTGTTTGTATGGGACGCTTCTAAAATTCCAACGACAATAAAATGAAAGAAAAATGTTTAAGCAGTAATTTTTGATGGCAGATTTTATGCAACTGTAATTGGAATGGAACACCCTAAGTTCATTTAGCCTGACAGCATCCTCACGACACGCCTGGTGCCGAGGCATGTGCAAAAGCAAAAGGGGCAAAGACAAGTCGTTTCGAGAGCAATGCCAAAAAGCGCGTATATATGTGTACACAATCTGTTACTTTCATCCCGATATAAGAAATTTTAAGTTAGGACTTTAATACTTTAAGAAGAAAACGTCATATATCTACAGGTATCGATGTGCAATTGGTGACTTTGTGGACTGAACTGAATAGTATGCTATTTTTGTATAATTGTAGGTATTTAATTATAGGCCTTAATAGAACTGTATTCCTTTTTTTCAGTACAGTGACATGCGATGATTTTATATTGAGAAACATCGCATGCAAACTGTCATCATAATTTTATTTTGCTCACATTCCTTTTCCTTCTTTCATTCGAAAGACGTGCGAGGTGCGAAGAGCGTGTGAAGTGTTGTGTATTTTCTGCTGGTCGTGTTAAATAATCAATTTCTATCCAATTATTAAAATATTTTTACTTTTAAAATGTTCAAAGTAAGTTATATGGTCAATAATCTAAATTGTTTAATAACCCAATCAATTCCCTTGTAGCTTTTGAATCTGCACCAGAGGCTGAATTCGGCACCTTTTTGGCCGGCTATAGCCCGCTTATGCTCGACTCAAGTGACCGCATCGGTTCCGGTTCAATCGCCGAGCTCTGCTTTGGTCACACCAGGCGATTCCGATGTGCCGGATAAACTTTACAGCCGGCTGGAACTTCAAATGAAAGGTATAGATCCAGAGGTTATGAAGAGCTACGCCTATTTTGCCAAAACCGCCGCGGAACACTTGGACATCGAAGTCGGAAAGCAGTAAGTATCATTAGGTATATAAGGCGGGCTCGAATAAAAAAAATAATAACACAAGGTTTTAGGCCAAAATCTATGTGAAATGCACTTTTTGAAGATTAATTTTCGAGTCAGTAACGCAATCCAGATAGGCGTCCCGCGTTTCGCATTAGACATTAGACTTGTCGAAATCGGCAATTCTCGAGTCATTCGAAACGCAGAATAAGCACTATGTTAACGACAAGGAATCTAAGAGCACAAACCAACCACATAAGTTATTTTAATATTGTTTGATTTGGTATTACGTCTTTCATTTTGGTATAGATCAGAAATGAGAAAAATGAAACTGCGTACCCACTGTATGCCCTCATGTAGATATTTGTCGTGGACAATATACATTCGCCTCTCCACATCTCGATTTTAAAGGGGCTATCAAGAATCGATATAAGGAGAGATCGACCTGCATAATGAAAAACAATGTTAGGGTGTATGGCTCAATCCTTATGTCGAATTCGCTTTTAACCCTGGTCAGTGCCAACCCGAACCCTGAACCCTTTTTCGGGGACGATGGAATTATTTTATTATTATTTATTCAGACTAAGGCCGAAGTGGCCTGTGCGGTATATAAGAGTCTTCTCCATTCGGCTCGGTCCATGGCTACACGTCGCCAACCACGCAGTCTACGGAGGGTCCGCAAGTCATCTTCCACCTGATCGATCCACCTTGCCCGCTGCGCACCTCGCCTTCTTGTACCCGTCGGATCGTTGTCGAGAACCATTTTCACCGGGTTATTGTCCGACATTCTGGCTACGTGCCCGGCCCACCGCAATCGTCCGATTTTCGCGGTGTGAACGATGGATGGTTCTCCCAACAGCTGATGCAACTCGTGGTTCATTCGCCTCCTTCACGTACCGCCCGCCATCTGCACCCCACCATAGATGGTACGCAGCACTTTCCTTTCGAAAACTCCGAGTGCGCGTTGGTCCTCCACGAGCATCGTCCAGGTCTCGTGTCCGCAGAGGTCTACCGGTCTAATGAGCGTTTTGTAGATTGTCAGTTTGGTACAGCGGCGAACTCTATTCGATCGGAGCGTCTTGCGGAGTCCAAAGTATGTACGATTTCCAGCCACTATACGTCTCCGAATTTCTCTGCTGGTATCATTTTCGGCAGTCACCAGTGAGCCCAAGTACACAAATTCTTCTACCACCTCGATTTCGTCACCACCGATGCCAACTCGCGGTGGGTGGCTCACATTGTCTTCTCTTGAACCTCTTCCTATCATGTACTTCGTCTTCGACGTGTTGATGACTAGTCCGATCCGCTTGGCTTCCCTCTTCAGTCTGATGTAGGCTTCCTAAATCTTCTCAAAGTTACGTGCCATAATATCTATGTCGTCGGCGAAGCCAAATAGTTGGACGGACTTATTGAAAATTGTACCACTCGTGTTAATCCTTGCTCTTCGTATTACCCCTTCCAAAGCGATGTTGAATAGCAGACACGAAAGACCATCACCTTGCAGTAACCCTCTGGGGTTTTCTAAGGGACTCGAGAATGCCCCTGAAACTCGAACTACGCACATCACCCGATCCATCGTCGCTTTGATCAACCGTGTCAGTTTATCCGGAAATCCGTTTTCGTGCATTAGCTGCCATAGCGATTGTATCATATGCGGCTTTGAAGTCGATGAATAGATGATGTGTGGGCACTTGTGCAATACTTGGCGAATGGCGAAAACCTGGTCCGTGGTGGAGCGTTCGCCCATAAAACCCGCCTGGTACTGCCCCACGAACTCCCTTGCAATTGGTGCTAGTCGACGGCATAAAACGATGGAATTAAAAAGCATTTTTTACGTTACGCGTTTTGGCTTACTTCTCTTCAGCCATCATCAGACGTAATTCGCTAATGTGACCATTTCCCTCTCTCAGTCAAATTAAAAAGAGTTGTTTAGGAATTCATCCCGAAGTTCGTTCAGGATTTCCGAAAAATCTTGTCTGGAACATAAAACAGGAACATTTTGTTGCTAACTTTTTACTCTTCTATGTTACATTTTCTCGTAATCAAATTTCTAATATCGTATAGGTACAGTGTTAGCTTTTTTCGAAATATTTGGGAATCTGTTCTTGATTACAAAAATAGCATCATATACGGCGAATGATTCTTGTCATATTGTGTTCGGATTCTGATAAAGACTTGTTGCGCCATTACTTATTAACCAGATCAGTTAATAACAAAGAGTATATTGATAACGAAAATTAGTTGCAGCTTTTTAGTGGAATGTCTTCACTTGTCATAAGACTAGTTAGTAGTATCCCATTTAATTTCACCACCTAATTGTATACGTAATAGGATCTCAACAGTAAGGACGTCTTCAGTATCTGGTATCTGTTGTCTAGTCAAGTACACGGGACACTGAGACGGTTTTATATGGTTTTACTATTGAGGTCGAAATACGTATCTGTAAAGTTACAATAAAGCTTTAGAATTAAATGGGACTGTATTAAGTTGTCTTAAGACAAGGAAAGAGTATCAGTATAAAAGGCCGAATCACAAAAGGCCGAACCACAGAAGGCCGAATCACAAAAGGCCGAAAATGTTCTAGCATACCACAAAGCGCCGAAACCCCAAAAGGCCGAACCACGAAAGGCCGAATAACACAAAAGGCCGAATCATTACAAAAGTTACAATCTTTCAACCAAGAGAACTTAGAATACTCACAAATTTACGTTTACTTTTATTATGGTGCCCCATTAAGAAAAACTTGTCCACGTGTTTTGCAACTACTAGCAGCGATCTAATCAATCTTATTCAGTTGAGGTATTTAACGTCAGTTCAACGTCGAAGCTCAATCTTTCAATTGAAAGAAGTTGTATGACGGTGTTTACAGAGTCAATTTGAATCCTTATTATATTCCATAATAGATCAATCTTCATTGCAGTAATGAAAGGATGAACATAACTGAACACTGTATACGTATAAATATTAGCACTTTAAAGTAACGGAGTAATCCAAGAGCTCCAAGTAGTATTGGGAAAAGTTAAATTCCTAAATCTAATGCAAGAGCCCAAGTTAAATTCCACCGGATTCATGGCTCACAGAATCGAATTGCCGATTTGCATTAATGTAGGAGTTGTGCGCTTCATGACGCATGGTTGTGCTAATGATGCGCACTACTCATGATCTAATTGCGACATCAGAAGCTAAACAAAATCAAAATTTCAAATTATTATGCTTTTAACTAAAAGCTGTATAACTTACGGTAACGCGGTGTTCTTAAATGTATTTCATTTTCTCCCAATTTAAGAGAAACTGATTTCACAAGACTTTAGTGAGAAATCACAAAATAATCCGAATATTCTAAATTATATTAAGTATTTAAATAAAAAAAGTTTGAATTAAATCGGCAGACCAACAAAGTGGACCGGAGCGAGCGCGCGCTCGCTCCGGTCCACTTTGTTGGTCTGCCGATTTCATTCGGCCTTTTGTGATTCGGCCTTTCGTGGTTTCGGCCTTTTGTGATTCGGCCTTATGTGATTTCGGCCTTTTGTGGTTTCGGCCTTTTGTGCATTCGGCCTTTTTTGCTTTCGGCCTTTTGTAATTCGGCCATTCGTGATTCGGCCTTTCGTAGTAGACCCATATTTTTGATTATTGATTGTTATTATTATTCTGTGTTTTTAGCTGGGCGCTGCGAAAATCCGTCAAAGATCGGTTGACCCTGTTGAAATCTGTGCACGTCTATAAGAAACATCGGGTGCAGTACGAAATCCGAAACTACTATCGATTTATGCACTTCCACAAGCTAACCGGATCAACGATGGAAACCTTTCTAGAGTATATTGAGCGAAATCTACCGGAAGGGGTGGCCCTCAAGGTAACAAAGGTAGAGCTACAGACACTACCCGAGCATTTGAACTCAGAGGGAGCGTGAAAGTTGAAGGTTTGAAACTGTCATTAGAAATTAGTATCAAATTAAAAATATATATAAGGGCTCGTGCGCACCTTTGTAACCTCTCTTCTGGTTTTAATTTCAAACGACATTACAATCCCTTGTTAAATCCTGAAGAAGATGACATATGTAGCATCCTGGTACATTGTCTATGATCGGATATCAGTCTCATATTGAAAATTTTCATATCTTAATATTTGCTCTGAATTTTTCATTCTCTCACTTCACTTTCATACACTTTTTTGATTCTTGTATTTAATTTTTGAAGCGGGCGCCCAAATATCAAAAATCGTTTGCAGCAAATAAAAATGGTAAATCGATTCTTTTATTTATTTAAGGTCAACTTTTCCATATAGCAATTTTAAAATTTTAAACAAAAAAATAAAAAAAAAGATGTTATTTTGTGTTAGCAATTTTATGTTTTAATAAAATAGATTGACGGTAAATAGAAGGAATTTAAAGGAAGAATTTCAGATTATCGGTTTTTGTTTTTTATTTTAAAATTAGAGGCTTAAAAAATGTGGGTTCTTTGGGAAAGCTGACTTTAAATAAGCCAAAGAATCGATTGAGCGAATAAAATTTGTTGACGGGAAAGGTCACGCAGCATAATTTCGAATGATTAGACCAAAAATAAATATTGTTGAATTCAATAATAAATCTATTGTTAAGTTAATAGCCTTTGATTGTTAAAACTACAGAGTTATTAGATTGAATCAACAATATTACTGTTGAAAGTCGTTTCAACGGGAGTTATTTTCCGAAATACTATTCTTCGACCGGCAGGAAATACAAACGCAAACAGCTCGGTTTTGGAAGAATATAATTTTCCTGTTGAATGACATATTATGTTGTGTATCAGTTATAATATTCTTAACGTTAACTATTTGTGTGATAGGGGGTAAATTATTTTAATTCATTATTAGTTCATAGCATCTGTTCCGTTTGAAAAGTGTGGGGTGAACCCCTGTGCAAGAAGTGACATAGAATTGACAATGAACTTTATGAGCACTTACGTTTAGTTCCTGTATATAATCACAATTGCTTCGTTCTGGAACTACTGCATGTGCTGGACTCGAGCGGCCTAATGATAGATTAATGAGCATAATTCATGTTGCACTCATAATTATCAATCTCACCTGTGTAGTCTAGTACTTCTTCACAATGATTGGCGGTACTCTAACAGTCTAACGGTTGGGAATTCAACTTGCGGGCACTAGTAGTGTAAAACCTAGTTATGAATCACATATCGGTTATTTATCTGATTCGGTATAACATTTATGGCTTACCGGCTCTAAATTATTATCACCGCTTCAAACTACTTTATAGAAAAGGCTACGACTATGGGAAACAAATTATTCTTAATTGTTTGGAAATATCAGTTCGCTTTGGCTTGCTAACTATCTATCTTTGTTTTTATCCTCTATTCTCCTCTTATCTATTATCATACCTCCCATGTGGTGATTGATAGCCTCCCGTATTTAGAAAAACTTTAAAGTGTAGTAGTAGATTTATTAAGGTGATACTGGAAGGTGCGCTAGACGCGCGTCGGCTAACACTCCCCCCAGGTATGTTGACTGTGGGTTAACTTACTCTTTGTCGCACCTAATGTCTAGAATCGCTATTTTTGTCGCTGGGCGATCATATACCCCATTCGATGTCCTCACCGTTGCGGACCGAACTTGTCCATCTCTACTTACTTTGGTGGCGATAACTTTCCCCTTCGGCCAACAGTTGCGGGGTAGTTTAGGATCGGCAATAATGACGACATCTCCTACGGCGATCGGCTGCACGTGTTCAAACCATTTGCTCCTGCGGGTAATTTCTGGCAGGTAGCTCGTTACCCAGCGCCTCCAGAATTGGTTTGCCAGGATTTTGGATTTTAGCCATAGGATAGCGGTTTCGATCCATTAGATGAACCAAGTAAAAAGTGGTTCGGTGTCAGCGCTGGTGCCGAGTCGTCGTCAAGCGGCACGTGAGATAGGGGCCGCGAGTTCACGGTGTTCTCAACTTCGGTCAGCAAATTCCGAAGTACTTCGTCAGAAGGCCTTACTGACGAACACACTACAGCTAGGTTGGTTTTGACAGTGCGGATCAACCGCTCCCAGCTGCCACCCATATGTGGTGTGAGAGGTGGATTGAAGACCCACTCGATTCCGGAACTCCCAAATTCCTTCATGAATTCGCGTTCGTTCATGACTTCGTTGATCTGCATCAATTCTCTATTTGCACCAACAAAGTTTGTGCCGCGGTCGCTGTAGACCTTCTGTGGTATGCCACGGCGGGCCATAAGGTTTCGAAAGGCCATAATGCAGGAGCTTGTGCTAAGGGGTGAGCGACTTCCAGGTGGATCGCTCGGATAGTCAGGCACGTTGCAAGCATTACCCACCGCTTTTCCACTCTTCTGCCGACTGTGACTTCGATTGGGCCGAAATAGTCAATTCCGACGTGCGTAAATGCTCGTGAGAATGCTGCGAGGCGGGCGGGCGGAAGATCCGCCATGAATGGTGGGTTTGGAACTGCGTGCTGGTTTTTGCACTGCTGGCAATCTTTACGCACCTGCTTATAGCAAACACGCAAGTGAGGGATGCGATACTTCTGGCGGATTTCATTTATTACCGTTTCGTGGTTGTGGTGATGGTATTTGCGGTGGTAGTGTGCCACTATCAGGCGGGTGATGTGGTGTTTTTGCGGAAGAATGACTGGGTTCTTGGCATCATCAGTGGCGTAGTGACATGCAGCAATGCGGGTTCGCATGCGCATGATTTCGTTATCGTCTAGCCAGGGTGTCAGCTGATACAATGGGCTAGATTTCGGAACGGTCATCGTGGCTTCGGGTCGTTTAGTTGGATTTTGCAGCGTCGTCATCTCATCGGGATAGGATTCTTGTTGGCAGAGTCGAATAATGGTACGTTCGGCTTTGAGGAGATGCTTCGCCTCAAATGAACCGGTTGCTGTAGGTGTTCCTCGGCTTTTGTTGAGGCAATTATCGATGAATCTGTGGACGTATGCGACAACCTTGCGTAGTCTCTCCCATGTCGAGAAGTTGTTGACGCAGAGCACTGACTCCGGAAGAGTGTGGTGTACCAGAAGCGATGTACGTAATTCATTGTCGGTCGAATCTTTGTGATTGTGCGGTTCCGGCCAGTCATCTTCAGGGCATCGAAGAAAGTCAGGACCATTGAACCACCTGTCTTCAGATGACAATTCTGGAAGACTACTCCACTTGGTGGCGTCATCTGCAGGATTTTGCTTGCCAGGGATCCATCTCCATTCGTGTGCTTCGGATATTTCGAGGATTTCGCTGATCCTGTGGCCGACGTATTGGCTGTATCGCCGATGGTCCGAGTTGATCCAGCAAAGAACGTTTCTGGAATCAGACCAGTACAGCTTACGAAGGATCCTGAAGGTTAGCGCCTCTTGGACGGTACGCGATAACCGTGCACCAACCACGGTGGCTGGAACTCGAAGCTATCGTGGTATCGAAGTAAATTTCAGCGAGCAACTCGGCATTTGGCTGCGACAATGCAATGGAGCAGGAAAAGTATCCGTCGCGTACGAAGCGAAGATAGCAGATGGCGGCCGTGCCGTTCTCGCTGGCATCTACCATTGTGTGTAGCTGCACTTCGTCGGCTTCCCTTGTAGGGTACTGGGAACTGTAGCACCGGGGAATCCTCACTCGTTCAACTCTTGGGAGCACCTTCAACCAGGTAAGCCATTTTTCATAGGAGTCGTTGTCAATATGTTCGTCCCATTGTACACCGGATCGCCATATTTGTTGCAGCAGGATCTTTAAATACGACAGAAAATGAGAAATCAGCCCTAGCGGATCGAAGATGGTCATCAAGACACGTAGAACTTCCCGCTTCGTTGGCCTTCGTTCACCTCCTAACAGAGCCGGATCGTAGCGATTCCATCCAACTTTGTAAGTGAAAACATCATCGGTCGTGTTCCACCACATGCCTAAAACCTTCTCCGTGGCTAGTTCGGAGGACAGATCAAGACATTTCTCGCTGATGCCCACCTCGTGTAGTGCTGCCAAAACCTTCCTCGAGTTACTGATCCAGTTTCGAATCACAAATCCGCCTTGCTGATGGACATATCTTACGTCCTTGGCCAACTGGATGGCTTGCTCTTCGGAGTCTACGCTGACCAGCATATCGTCAACGTAGTGGGACTTTATGATGGCTTGATGCGCCTCTGGATACTCATTCGCGAATTGGTCGGCATTGGTGTTCTTCACGAACTGCGCAGTAGTTGGAGAGCAACATGCCCCGAATGTCATTACCTGCATGGCGTACACTTCCGTTTCACCACGTTCGTTCTTCCAGTAAAAACACTGAGAGAATTGGTCTTCTGCGCGGATTTGAACCTGGTGAAACATTTCACTGATATCGCCGGTGAGTCCGATGCGACGTTCCCGGAACTGAAGAAGGATCGTGAGAAGCTTGCACAGTAGATCGGGTCCTTTGAGGAGGGCTGAATTAAGTGAAATGCCGTGGGCGCTAGCAGCCGCGTCCCACACTATTCGTACCATGCCAGGTTTGTTTGGATTGGTTACGAAAATTGGTAGATACCATCGAGGCACTTTCCGGCTAATTTCCTCCTCGCTGAGCTTCCTGATGTAGCCTTTTGCTAGATACTCCTCGATTTTTGATTGCAGAGTCGTCTGCAGATCTGGTTCCTTCTCCATCCGTTTGTTCAAGCATTGGAGTCGCCGCTGCGCCATGAATTGACTATGTGGAAGGCGGGTGTCATCATATCGCCACAATAGCCCGGACTCATACCGATCATTCCGGCGGTGAGTGAGCGAATTGAGCAACGTGAGTGCACGTTGATCTTCGACGGATAGTAGCAGTTTGTCCGGTTTGGTAACTCCGAGGCTATCAAGAGAGAAGTACTCTTTCATCGCTTGGTGGAGATTCTCGTCTGCTTCTGTGTTACATGGACAGATGTGGAAGCTGTAGTGGTGTAGATTTGCTCCGTGCCCATCGCCCTGTCCTCCACAGATTGTCCAGCCCAACCGTGACTTCACTGCGATCGGCTGCCCAAACTCTCCTTCTCTGCTTTTCAAGACGAGGCCCAGATGAGCATGCTTTGTTCCGATCAGAATACGTGGCTGCACATCTCGATAGGAATCAATCGGCAAATCTCGGAGGTGTGGATACTCCTCGCAGAATTTGGTCATGTCCAACGTCTGTTGCGGTAGCTTCAGTTCCTTCACCGTTCGCACATCGTTGAGATCGAACCGCTTGCTTCCCACCTTGGCTCCAGTGATTTGAAGATTGTAGGCTCGGGAATCCGGTTCACAGCGTTCAGTTCCCCCGGTCCACCGCAAACACAGCGGTCTTTCGACACCATCTAGCTGGAGCACATCAGCAAGGTCTTGATCGAGCAGGGTAAGCTCGGAACCCTCGTCTAGGAAGGCGTACGTGTGAACTACATTAGTTTTCCCGTACAGTACGACAGGGAGATAGCGAAATAGTGCTGAGCTGGTAGCCGATTGATGAGTGTTGCATCCGGATGGACTCGGGCAGAGTGGAGCGGACGGTCCACTCCCTTTTTCGACCACGACTGCGTCGCTCTGAGGATTCGCCTTTGAATCGTTGTGCAGCAGCTCATGATGCCGGTAGGTGCACCCATTTTTTCCGCATGGCTTGGCGTTGCAGTACCCTTTATGCGTACGAAGACAGGTACGACAGAACCCGAACTCCCTGATAACAGCCCAGCGTGATTCTCGGGAGAGTTCCAAAAAGCGCCTACACTTGTCGGCGGATTTGCAGTTTTCTTTACAGATTGGGCAACCCTGCTTCGCCGGATTTGGTTTTGAGGTCGAATCTTCCTTCAGCAAAGTTTTATTATTCTCCTCGATAGACGGTGTCTCGGAATGGGCGCTGAGGTACGCATTACCTTTTTTGGAGCCACGAGCTTCGCTATGGGTAAGCTTTTCAGACTGCATCGACGGCGGAAACGTGACGACACTGGCGGCTTCTGCTAGGGCGTAGATCCAGCTGCTGAAAGTCGCCAGGTTAGCTGTAGGCATCGTTAAACGATGCTGCGCCCAGTTGAGTTTGAGCGATGGTGGTAGCTTGCTAACCAGCTGGTGAAGTAACGTGACGTTGTACATATACTCCTGCAGTCCACACGCGTCTACGGTGGCACAGAAGTTTTGTACGTGTACGGCGAAATCGACCAGTGTGCCCAACTTGTCTTCCCTGATAGCCGGTAGAGCGCTCACTTTCCCTATCAGCGACTGAATGATGACTTCGGGTTGCCCGAACATCATCCTCAAGGTAGACAGAATGCCTGTTACGTTCCCGGGGAACATTAAACGACTTTTTACAGCTTCGTAAGCTTTCCCTTTCAGACTTTTCTGTAGCCGAACTAAGTTCTCCTCTTCGGTGAACCCACACATCACGGTCGTACGATTGAGCATTGACAGGAATATCGGCCACTCTTCAGGATTCCCGGAAAACGTTGGTAAATCCCTAGGAACGGCTTGTCTGGCCGCCACTTGGGAACGAGAAAGCTGGAATTCGTCTCGAGACTCCTCGTGAAACGATCCGGGAAAGGCGTGGATGCCGCTTTGAAGGTTCGGCTGATGAACTCCAGTAGAACAGGCCGGTGGAGCTAGGACTTGTCCATCGAAGGTAGTAGAATTAAATGGCGGCCTTATCGTTGAGCTGTATGGATTGCCTACTAGATAGGAAGGCTGTCCTTGACGGAATTGATTGGAGAATCTTGATTGCGATGGCTGCCTTGCAGTTACGGTTGCCGGGTGAAATTGTTGGAATTGGGAGGATCGCAGACCGATTTCCGCATTACTAGTGAATCCGGCTTGGGCATCTGATTCGAAACGAATGCGTTGCTGTTCGAACCGCCCGTTAGGGTGAGTTGACTCCGTGTTGTCAAGGGGGCGGTGTAGGTTATCTCTGTGACAACCATCCGCTTCCGATTCAATTTGCTGTGCTTGGCATGCTCTCTGTACCCATTCGCCCACTCGGTTCGACGTTTCGCTGCGGCTTTTCGATCCTTTCTCACTTCTTCTTGACCCCTTCTCGCTCAACGCTTCTTCTAGCAGTCGGTACTTCTCTTCCAGGAACTTACGATGCTCATCCGCTGCTTTCGCTTCGGCGATTCTACGCCGCTCTTCCTGCTGCTTCTGAAATTCTCTTTCCTCCTGTAGTCGCATAAGCCCTAGCTTTGCACGTTTTACCGCCGACTTCTCCGATGACGAAATGGAGCACTCTGACAATGCTTTGGCGGCGTCCACAACCGGAAGGTCCACATTCCGACTGTTTCCATCAGGAAACTCCCACTGCTGCTTCTGCTGATCGGTCTTTGTTTGACCGATCGCGGGTGTTGGCGCACTGTTAACGGGATTTTGATCCAGAGAGGTGGATGTTCGAACTCCATTTGCTGCAGGAATCACTAGATTCGTGCGCGTGCTTGTTACGATGTTACCGATTGGCTGGTTTCTCGTTGACCTGCGATCCCGATTGTCGTCATCCTGCTTGGCGACGTTTTCCGAAGCCGCCTTAGTTCGCTGGACCCATGTCGCTGTAACGCAGTTAGTACAACTCCAGCTCTTGTCGGCGATGTCTCCGGATACACCCACACAGGAGAAATGGAACCACCCGTCGCATTTGTCACACTGGACCATCTCCTTCGTATCCGCTCCTCTGCACGTCTTGCACGAAAATCCCTCCACAGTTTCATCCACCACTACTACCTCTGGAATCTCACTACCACCAGCACTTTGACCACCCACATCTGACTTTTTGCGCGCACCTTTATCCTTCTTGTCGCCCGATTTAGCACTTCCACGATTAGACATCACGCTCGACTCAGTCACCAAACGTCCGATAAACGAAAATTATATAATGTTGAAAGTCGTTTCAACGGGAGTTATTTTCCGAAATACTATTCTTCGACCGGCAGGAAATACAAACGCAAACAGCTCGGTTTTGGAAGAATATAATTTTCCTGTTGAATGACATATTATGTTGTGTATCAGTTATAATATTCTTAACGTTAACTATTTGTGTGATAGGGGGTAAATTATTTTAATTCATTATTAGTTCATAGCATCTGTTCCGTTTGAAAAGTGTGGGGTGAACCCCTGTGCAAGAAGTGACATAGAATTGACAATGAACTTTATGAGCACTTACGTTTAGTTCCTGTATATAATCACAATTGCTTCGTTCTGGAACTACTGCATGTGCTGGACTCGAGCGGCCTAATGATAGATTAATGAGCATAATTCATGTTGCACTCATAATTATCAATCTCACCTGTGTAGTCTAGTACTTCTTCACAATGATTGGCGGTACTCTAACAGTCTAACGGTTGGGAATTCAACTTGCGGGCACTAGTAGTGTAAAACCTAGTTATGAATCACATATCGGTTATTTATCTGATTCGGTATAACATTTATGGCTTACCGGCTCTAAATTATTATCACCGCTTCAAACTACTTTATAGAAAAGGCTATGACTATGGGAAACAAATTATTCTTAATTGTTTGGAAATATCAGTTCGCTTTGGCTTGCTAACTATCTATCTTTGTTTTTATCCTCTATTCTCCTCTTATCTATTATCATACCTCCCATGTGGTGATTGATAGCCTCCCGTATTTAGAAAAACTTTAAAGTGTAGTAGTAGATTTATTAAGGTGATACTGGAAGGTGCGCTAGACGCGCGTCGGCTAACAATTACTTTTATTTCAACAATATTTATTGTTGTTTCAAAACTGTTCACTTACCAATCAGAGTGTATTTTTTTAGGCGTAATAATTTGATTAAATTTGACGAAGCGTAATCAAAAGATAAAAGTACTCGATTCTTTACTTAATTATAGCGAAGTTATATGCATATTTTCAAGTGAATTCGAAAGTTCGCCAGCAATGAATCACAGGTAAATAAAATCGTCAATAAATGTGAAAACAAGCTTTTACATAAACATTTTATCCAATTCTTTACAGTGCCGTCCGAAGACTTAAAAAAAACATTCCAAGTTCCGATCCCAAGATGATTAATGTGGATTATATATGCATTTATCTTCCAGCATTGCTATCCCTGCTGTTCGTTGAATCACCGCCTCGGTAGTAACGATGCTCTGGAGGCAATTAAATTGATTGAAATGTGATCTATATCTATACTAATGAAGGAATAAATTAATAACTGAACTAGTTTGTTTTTCATTATTATATTTTCTAAAAACATCAACAATCACGATATATTAAAATGCATTATTATTGTTTCAACAATAATATATTGTTGAATCAATCGACTATATATCATTGAGTTGATAATAAAGGAACAATTATTTCAACAATAATATTGTTGAATCAACAATAATGTGGCTCAAATCATCGAACGTTCCTATTGTAGAAACAACAATATTTCGGATTGATTCAAAAGAAAAATATTATTAGCCCTGAGTTAACAATATTTATTGTTGAATTTGAACTGAAATATTATTGTTTCAACAATATATTTCTGTGCGTGGTCAATTGAATCTGCTAAACGTAAAGCTTGGGCAGAAAATTGGAAAATTTTTGGTTGGCGCCTGGTGCGATTTGGCAGAACCCCGGCCATCTCGTATTATACAACAAAGTTTCACTCCAAAATCGAACTTTTTATAGAAGGCTCGGAGACTGATGGTGGACCCAATCGAATCATCTTGTCAAACTTAACAAATATCTGTCAGTTCGTGTGTATGTGCGTGTGTGCATTTTCATGTGTGAAACCATTAGCCTAAACCAAGACCAAAACCAAACCATATTAAAAATGGTCAAATTACCGGGGGTTTATGGATTTTTTTTTTGAAATTTTATAAAATATCTCAAGTTTACGGTAATCGAAAAGGTCCACGAATAAAGTGCTCGCCACCAGATAGCGCCTAAAATCCAAAATATGTCTTCCTTGATGCGACCCTGTATTCGGCCATATTTTAAATCTGTCAAACTTTTTCCTCCGTCAGTCGGCAAGCCGTGCTTTGTAAAAAAAATTGGATCTCGATTTTCTCAACAAATTACTGTGCCTGTTTGTTCCATCAATCTGAATTTTAAATCGGGTAAGTTTTTCTATCACATACAGTTGTTATCTATAAAACATAGGCATTGTATTTTTTTTTTTCTTTCGCCTTAAATGATCGATTTGCCGGTGTAGCCAAACACCATCTCCAAGCAAAATGGTACGCACAGGTATGATGCGTGGTGGTGGCCGCGGCGGAATGGGAATGCGTGGCATGCGTGGAGCTCCCTTCATGCACAAGAAAACCTTCCTCCCCCGCCATCCATTCGACTTGACTTTGGCGGAACCAGCTTTCCCGAGAGTTTCCAATGCCCCCGATGATTCCGTTCTGACCAATGCCCTACTCAAGCGCAGTCAAGATTTAACCCCCTCCCAGCAGGAGCAGACGGCCATATCGAACTTGGTTACCAAGGTGCAGGGCGTTTTGGACAACTTGGTTATTGCCCCGGGCGATTTCAACAAATGCCAGTTGGATGAAGTACGTCAGGTGGGGTCCTTCAAGAAAGGAACGATGATGGCCGGTCACAATGTGGCAGATATTGTGATTATCTTGAAGACACTTCCGACAAAGGACGTAGCTGAAGCACTCGGCAAAAAAGTGGAAGAAGACATCCAAAAGTCGATGAAAACCGAGGTGGTTCCGAAAGCGGAAGCCATTGCATTGGAGTACAATGAAAAGGGTTTCGAAATTTGGAATTCGCTAGCAAGAGTTCGTTGTTTGGTGGCCACACTGCCACAAAACATTCGTAAACTGGACGCAGAAAAACATTTGGACTTTAAGGTAGTACAGAGCCATCTGGCCTCCATCCGTCATGCTCGTTGGTTCGAGGAGAATGCACATCATTCCACCATCAAGGTATTAATACGTATCCTTAAGGACTTGTCGAACCGGTTTGATGGTTTTGCGCCATTAAACCCTTGGATCTGCGATTTGCTGGCACATTCCGCAATCATGAACAATCCAAGTCGCCAAGCACTCCCCGTCAATTTGGCTTTCCGAAGAATATTCCAACTGTTGGCCTCCGGTTTATTTGTGCCGGGATCGGCCGGTATCACTGATCCGTGTGAGGTGGGGCACATTCGAGCTCACACATCCATGAATCTGGTTCAACAGGATGAGTGCTGTATGACGGCGCAAACCTTGGTCCGGGTGCTGGCCCACGGGGGATACAAACACATTCTTGGATTTGTGGAAAACACCACCGTAGCGAAGGAAATGTCCGTTTGGGACGGAGTTGTGGTTTCACCGATGGAACCAGCATACGAGAAGCCCGCGGAAAAGAAAGATGATGAAGAGGAGGATATGGAATGTGTCGAAGAATCTACCATGGAGGAGGATAACGGTGAGTAAATGACAGTTGTCCAAACTTGACAAGAATTTGCATTATTTCCAAATTGTGTATGGAATCTTTCTCTTAAGAGTATAACGTAGTTTAAGTACGAAGCATAATTTATCAATAAACTTTCAAGTGTGAGAAATAAATAGTGGCTCTACATTGAAAGAATCGCCTCAAATATATTTTATTGAATTTACCTTGATTATGAACGTATTAATAAATGTTGATTCATCAGACATCTTTACGTTGATAGAATATAATTCAACTGGGCTCCCTTTAAGCGAGGTTTACTGGCGTTTGGATTTAACAACACATTGAGTTGACCCCAACAAATATCGAAGCAAAATCAGGATGTATTTAAAAAGCTATGAAATTAGTATAGACCGCGAAATTATTGCTGAGTTTTGAAATCAACGTGAGCAGAATTAGAAACTGTACCAATCAATGATGTAGGTTTGACTTGCATCCAAACTTGCATGCAATAATGGCGGTTTATTATGGTTTACCGTTTTGGAAAAGCTTCGGAAAATCTCACATTTTCCCGTTCATAGCTCTTGTGAGAGGAAATTCTCTCATCATTACAAACAGCTGTCAAAGGTTTTCCTCCATCCGTGAGTTCTTTCATCAGAATCGATTGATAGCGTAAATAATTTGCACTTTCTGTGTGAAAATGGGGGTGAGTTTTCCTTTATTATTTAGATGATTTTGATGTAAAATACGATATCGAATGAAACACTTTCAGAAATCTCCACCTCAGTTTTTAGAGGAAAAGTACGACCTGGCGAAATGCGAGATGTACAACGAGAAGAACTCGTTTGCGTTCTGGATTGTGATGATTTTGTTGTTCTCGTTGGCACTAGGCAATCTGTGCCTTACCATGACCATCACCGGGATTCTGAAGATCTACAAAGGCATGGAGAATATCGAGCTGATCCAAGGCGAAGAAACGGTGAAGTTCTTCGGAGACATCGATTTCGATCGGCTGTACAAGCGGGATGGAAAACTGGAAGGTTTCCACGATGAACCAATGGAGATTAGTGGTATGACTGAGTTAAAAATATGGGTATAAAAAGGGGATTCCGAGTTGACTAAATTTCGTTCGTAGGTGAAAATGCGCCCGTGTCAATAAACTTGGTGAATCGAAATGGACACTCACACAACAAGATCCACTTCTCCAAGAATGGTAGCTTGCTAAAAGGTTTGAGCCATTTCGAAGTTAAAGATGCCGTTACGGGGCGGCAGGTGTTTTCCACTTCTCGGCCGACGTACAACATGCCTGAAGGGGCTATGATGTTACACACAAACTTGGTTAGCGCCAGCAGAATTGCTTCACCAATAAACAGCACGCTTAAATTTCAAACACGGAACAGGTTCACCCTCAAGGGAACCGAAGGAACGCGACTTGAGGCAAAGGAAATATTCTGGACGGCAGATCAAAATATTTTTCTCAAGTCGGACAACGGAAGTATGGTGATTACCGGTGGGAATGGAGTGTACATCAATGTTAACAGTATTCCGATCGTGCAGAGTGAACATGGACCGAAAACGGGAAGTAGTCAATACAAGTTGTGCGTTTGCTACCCGCAAGGCAAGATCTTCCGCGTTCCGGTTCCGAAGTCACACAATATGCGAGTGAATTGTGCCCATTTCGGTGGCCGGATCGATCCGTGTGCATAAGTCGGATAGTTTATTGGTCGTATCTAGTCTAATAACTCATGTAGTAATTCACAATATCTTCACTGTTTTGAATCAATCACAACGGTTTGTATAAATCAAACTGGAACATTAAACTATGAAACTGAAATAAGGTAACGTCGTAGCCTAAGAAATAATGTTGGCCTATCACACAAATTAACCAGTTATCCTACAACAATTAACAACGTTTGTGAGAAACTGGTCATCGGTGCTTGAAAAAAATGTACCAAAATTATTTCAATCCATATCGTAATAATTATATAACTTTACAGCTAAAAAAATGCAATAAATTAACATGAAAAAAAAATACTTGTTTATTTTTTTGGTCATATTAAGGTTCGCTCAAACACACGCGACGAATTTATGTACGTAATTCCCTCCGATTCAGTTGCAACAGCGTTTTCTTGGACGACATGTTTCGTGTACGGCGGACAAACTGCTTCGAAAAGAATTATGCAACGGTATCATCAAAGCGAAGATAATATTTAGTAGAGAACCCGGAAGAGGCCGCAGGCTTTGTGGAAGGCCGCGTACACGATGGCTTTTTGCAGTTGAAGAGGACCTGAGGGTGCTCAATGTTCAGGGCGACTGGAAGCGATTGGCCAAGGATCGAGTCCAGTGGAGAAGGATACTCCATTCGGCGTAGGTTCATCGAAGAGCTGTAGCCCATCAAGTATCAAGTATCATCAAAGGCCTGATGCAGAGGTTTCTACTCTCTTAAGTCCCGCCAGTAAACCTTCAATAAAATAATATATTACAGATGTATGAGTGAATTATAATTATTATTCAATACTAGCAGACCCAACGAACTTCGTTTCACCTTAAGTTAATTTATTCTCTGATTAGTTCTCGACTTATGCAGAAATTTATTTGTAATTGTAATTTTATTGAATTTTATTTGTTATCAAAAAAAGGGGCCTCGAATCATCTTAAGAACCTTCCCAGACCCAAAAACCTCTGCATACAAGTTTTCATGCCGATCGGTTTGGTAGTTTCCTAGTCTATAAGGGTCAGACAGACAGAAATTCATTTATATATATATTATATATAGCAGACCAGTCAAACTTCGTCTAGCCCAAAATTAATTAGGTAGCACAAACATTTATTTTGTATTCACAATTTAAGTTTTAATGTTTGCTCTGCGATTCGATTTCATTTGGCAGAACAATCGCCAAAACTTCTTTTTTTCACTTCCCATATTGGATTCAATTTGCTTGATTAGTTCCCGAGTTATGGAGAAATGTGTGTTTTATTTGTATGGGAGCCGCCCTTCATCTTCTACAGCGGGGAGTGGTCACCGTTACTGTCATATACATATTTCGATTCTATAACATTCCCCAGAAAACCATTTCCCAGAATGCACCATATCCCAGATTTTTTTTTCATACCTTTAAGCAATGTTACAGTGGATATTGGTCCCATGTATGCTGGGATTCCTGTGTACATGGGACAGTTCTGCGTGTAACGACAGTATTTATAAATTTAATCAAATTTTATCCAATGAAACTGTGTATTTTTATTAGTTCGAGTAAATTCATATTTTAAAAGAAGGCATCACCCACTTGTTTGCTATACTCCGGGCTAACGCGTGATTTGAAAGAAGGCATATTTCAGGAAAATGTATGAGTCAAAAGAATGTATCACTCATTTGATTTCTCCGAGCAAATGCTTATTTCAAAAGAAGGAATCATTCGGAGCCTTGTATTTTTGGTAAATTCGTGCCTTTCAATAAGGAATTATTTACTTATTTTTTATATTCTTGTGCCTTATTTTGGACAAACTTGTGCGTAGCACACAAAAATTATAGACTGATTTGGCCTATTTAGGAAAAATGCGCGTTTTAAAAGAAGGAATCATCGACTTAATTGCCTTGTTCCGGGCAAATGCGTGGGTCCCTATAGACCTGTGCAGGAGTTCATCAAATTCACTCACCCGATGGATTTTGACATTTGAGCGGGTCGTCTTCTCGAACAAAAGTTCATTTTGCGTTCATTATGCGACCCGCTCAAACGTCATAATTTCTTGGGGGAGTTCATTTTGCGTTAGTCTATTTGTTTCCTCAATCAAGGCGTGCTTCAAAATAAGAAGATTTTTTTTTCAATGAAAAAGAAGAAATCTGCTTAAAAATTTTCCCTGGCCCCAAAAACCACTGCATACAAATTTTCACGTCGATTGGTTCAGTAGTTTCCGAGTCTATAAGGTCCAGACAGACAGAAATTCATTTTCATGTAGGGGAAATGACGGCTTTGGCAGGTTTTGTTCTAATATTGGCAGGGGGGTTTTTATGACTGACTAGGCTCAAATTTGGCTTAAGCATTCTTTGCATATCAAAGAATATTGTGGCTAAATTTCATAAAATTTGGTTGACATAAACCCCCCTGCCAATACTAGAACAAAACCTGCCAAAGCCGTCTTTCCCCCTATCTATATAATAAAAATGAAATGGTCTGTGTTCGTATCCGCATAACTCGAAAACGGCTGGATAGATTTTCTTCATTCCTTCGGCAGATATATTCATTATCGTTTCCGACGGGTTTATATGATAATTCCTCATGCAAAAATCATCACGTCGATTAAATAGTGGGATACTAAAATTAAGATTCGTATGGGAATTTCGCATGGGCAGCGCAGAACGCGCATTTTCCCCTACTATGCAGGACAACGTCTGCCGGGTCGACTAGTAGAAGATAAAGGCTGGACATGCTGGACAATTTATTCTAGCACTATTCAATCCACCGGTGAATATTTCTGGAGGCTGTTAAGGCGGTGGGAAAGACATCGCCTTTGGGTGGCATGTACATGGCCGCTGTGCTCGGGGCGCTGTATAGCGATAGCACAGACAAACAGACATAACACTCGACAAATATCCATCCATAATCACTAGTTGGTCAATCGACCACTCGTGGCGCGCGCATCGGATTTGCTCGTGTTTGTCGTTTGCACACTACCGCCATCTGGTTCGTGGTTTGCCCAACTAACTAAAATCAACAGATGTCGTTAGTGTTTGAACGACGATGAATTTGATGAGTGAATGTTCAATGTGTTATGTCTCTTTGTCTGTGGCGATAGTATTTCTGGGACAGTTTGGATTAAGTTTTAATCAGGGTTTGAATCCAAAAGAAAATCACAAAGTCTCATGGCCGTATAAAGCCACCGGAAGAATCAGAGTAGTATACAGCGCGAGTTTTGTTTTCGTTCGCAGACTACGGGACTTAAGCTGGTTACGAAGTCCGTAATAACCCCTATTTTCAGTTGCAATACGCCTTTTCACCTCGCGGGTAACATCATTATCGCACGTCACTAATGTTCCAAGATACACAAATTCTTCTACCACTTCAAATTTTTCACCATCCAGCACCATTTCGCTACCACCACCACTAATGAACCCACGTTGATTGCCAGCGACCATGTACTTGCATGCCATTGACAGACTCATAAAACCTCCGCATATCGTTCTGCTCCATTTTTTCCTGGGCCTATTATAGGTACAACGAATTAATATTAAGCCATTATTCACTTTCACACTCAACTATCGGATTTTCTGTGTTTTAATTTTATCGAATGACACAGCCGTAGCTTATTCCTCCGTAATAACTTCAGGCACGATGTAAGCCACACCGAGGCGCTCCACTAAACATTGTGGTATCCAGAATTTTACGTTTCCTGACTCTATTTCCACCAGAAGATTGGCGGCTTGAGCGCATCAATTCGAAATTGACGGTAATGATTTGTTGATAGACATTTGGTATCAGCAATATTTAACTTCCCTAATTAGATGTATCCTGGATCTACCTATTCCCTCGATTTATTTTAAACGTTTGGAATTTTTCGAGCATGCAAATAATATACGTTACTAAATCAACCACTAAGGATTTATTGATATACCAAAAAAGCATCAGAATAATCAGTTCAGCACTTATTTCGCTATCATATTAAAAGTTTACGGAATATTAGCCAAATAGTCCTTGACGTCGGATGGGTCCAATCGGCGGAACCCACTAGCATCGCAAATGCCAACCTCGATGTTGTCAGCATTCATCTGCCCTTCAAATCCTTCCTTCAGCGTAAGAATTGCTGTATGGACGGCATCGTCCAATTCCAAATCCTCGCTGTAACGCTTCTCTAAAATGTCTTACCGTTGATGGCATTTTTGCCCATGGCAGTTGCCTTCCAAGCAAAGTACGCTCCCGATGGGTCACATTGGAACAAATAGGGGCGACCCTCATCCCATCCGCAGATTAATAGCGATACTCCAAACGGACGGACACCACTGAAAGAAAAATTACCCTTAGGATAATCACCATACTGACCATAACCTTCAAAAAACTTACCCGGATTGTGTATATTCCTGCATTACATTGGCAATTTTCTGCACTAGCTGCGAAGTCGGAATCGGCTCACGGTAGGTCAAATAATAATTCTGCGCAATCTTCCGCGCTTGCTTGACCAACAGCCGATAATCGGGCCCCATTCCGGAGTAAATCATCCCGATGTGGTTCGTGACCATCTCTACTTTGTGAACGCTGTGTTCATCATAGAGAATCGACTTCTGTTTGTTCTCGGTGGCAATCACCACGCCATTAGATGCTTTTATGCCGACCGATGGTGCCCCGGCAGACACTGCGGCCAATGCATATTCAATTTGCACCAACTTACCGGAAGGGCTGTAATTAGAGGCTTATTAAAAACATACGAAGATAATTTTTGTTAAAACTTACCTAAAAGTGGTTAACGAAAAGCTGTAACGTTCCGATGCCATTATCAGGCACTTTTCACGCTACTAATCACGATATTTTCGAGTCAAAATCAATCCGATTAAAATGGAAATGTGTCTGCAATGATCAAAGCGTTTTCAGTACGCCATGTACGAAAGCGACGAAAACAGCTTATTCACGAATAATGACAGATTGAAAGCAAGACGGTGAGTATATACGCTTTATACTCACCGTCTTGCTTTCAATCTGTCATTATTCGTGAATAAGCTGTTTTCGTCGCTTTCGTTCCGTATACGGAACATGGCGTACTGAAAACGCTTTGATCATTGCAGACCAACCCCGTGGCAAGAGGTGCTTCTCAGCGTAGCGAACATCTTCATGAATATGTCCAGCATACATTTTGAAAAGTACTTCTTCCGAATCGTGCGTTTACAAACAACTAGATTTTATCCAAAATATTGTTGGCTACACATTTTCAATTTGGTCAAAAATAATACCAGCTTTTATGGTCATGTAAATATAATCCTAAAACATCTTTCAGCACACCATTTATTTCTTTTCAATTTCACTAATGAATGTTGTTAGATTTGCATCCCCGGACCATTTCAACTGTAAAGCTCGCCACAGTATAAACAATAATAATATCTTTTGTTTGATTTGGAGCGCGGGAACAAGTTACGAAATATGATTTCGTGTAGCGTTTGATTTCACCTGTCGATTCACTCCAATTCGTAGGTTTATTATATTTTAGCATCAAATAACATAATTCCCATGGCCAAAGATGTGAATCTTGCAAATTATTTTGAAAACAATTTTCAGATTTAACCAAAACAAATAGTAAACAAAATACATGATGTTTATTTTCGTACAATAACAACGGACGGTAATGAGCTACCGTCCGTGGACATATTGGCTATTGTCAAACCCACCCCTGGCGTCCTATACTATCATAGGGGTTTGACAATGGCCACCGCAATTAAGCTGTTTAATTGACCATTGTGAAGTGAAAGGTCAAACCCCTTATGATAGTATAGGACGCCAGGGGGGTGTTGCAGACACATTTCCACAACCCCGTGGCAAGAGGTGCTTCTCAGCGTAGCGAACATCTTCATGAATATGTCCAGCATACATTTTGAAAAGTACTTCTTACGAATCGTGCGTTTACAAACAACTAGATTTTATCCAAAATATTGTTGGCTACACATTTTCAATTTGGTCAAAAATAATACCAGCTTTTATGGTCATGTAAATATAATCCTAAAACATCTTTCAGCACACCATTTATTTCTTTTCAATTTCACTAATGAATGTTGTTAGATTTGCATCCCCGGACCATTTCAACTGTAAAGCTCGCCACAGTATAAACAATAATAATATCTTTTGTTTGATTTGGAGCGCGGGAACAAGTTACGAAATATGATTTCGTGTAGCGTTTGATTTCACCTGTCGATTCACTCCAATTCGTAGGTTTATTATATTTTAGCATCAAATAACATAATTCCCATGGCCAAAGATGTGAATCTTGCAAATTATTTTGAAAACAATTTTCAGATTTAACCAAAACAAATAGTAAACAAAATACATGATGTTTATTTTCGTACAATAACAACGGACGGTAATGAGCTACCGTCCGTGGACATGGTGGCTATTGTCAAACCCCTTATGATAGTATAGGACGCCAGGGGGGTGCATTTCCACTTTAATCGGATTGATAAGTGAGATATTAAGGGAGTCGTGAGCATCGGGCTCTCACTATTGTGAATAGGCCTTTTCATGTGACGCTGCCCGGACTGCACTTGTTTATATTTATTGTTATTGTCGGCGTAGCACCAAGTTAGAATTCGGAAATCGGGACTTCCGAACCGAACTTTCTTCCGAAGTTTTATTTGTCAAACTAATTGATGCATTGTTTAGCGCATCTTTAGGCGAATCCAGCGCACTACTTCCGAAGTTGAAGTAAAATCCAACTTCGGTATAAAAAGCGGTATAAATTTATTCCGGATACACAATATATATTGTTCAATACGGGAAGCCAATGTTGAGTTTTAATACCTGAGGTCGAAATTGAGTGAATTGAACTTACATTTGGGTAAATAAATTTTCCGTTGGGTACTTTTTTAACATGGGAGCACAGACAAACAGACATAACACTCGCTAGTACTTCCATCGCACACCTCAACGGTGAATTCAAATTCATCATTAGTGTGGAACGTTTCCGATCATGTTGTGGTGGCGCCACTGAAGCGTTCGTCAAGCGCTTGAAAATATTGAACTGTCACTCGATTTGTTTTGTTTGACTGTATAAATACACATGATTAAAGATTTCAACAGAAACATTTCTTTGCTTTCCAAAGCAACAAGAGCAGTAAAACAGTTTAGAACAACTTCGTTACTTGTCCAATTTACCATCACTTGTGGGCTGTTTTTGTAAAGCACATATCGATTTATTGTTACCGGATACTCGAAAGAATTGCGGGCACCGGAACCTCGTCCCAAACGTATCACTTCTTGGACAAAACTAGGGACTGGATATCAAATTCAAAAAGAAAGGACATTCTTTACGAAGACGACAATGAAATGCGTTTAGTTTCATATTATGAGGTTTATTTATTTTGTGGAAACATGTTTAAAACTGAACCTAGAACAGAAATATACAAAAAAAACCTGAATTTGGTTTCCTGTCTTCCTATTATAATTCTCTGTATCACCTCGCTACAAAAGCGAATCCTTTTCCTTGTTGTAAAATGAATAGAAAAATGAAGAGCCATTTTCATTTCGCATTTTCACATTGCTTACAATATCTATCACACCGACTTCGATTTCCAAATCCAATTCCACCCTTTTCAACATTCAACAGATTTATTTATTCACATCTGCATACAAATTATTTAAAAAACGCCCAGTTGCGGTGAAAATATTCGCTAGCAAGTGAATTCTGCTAAATCTGAAATAAAATCACAAATAATTATTATTACGATTTAGTAGTTTTTGCCTACTTATTTCATATACTTACTTGGTCTGTTTCCTGCTATAGCTCGTAGATTGTCGCTTTTCATCGTCGGACTTTGGCTATAAATTTGAATATTCAAAGTTATTTGCAACGTATCAAGGAGGCTTTTTTGTTTGTTTTTGACAACTGATTTGTAGAGCGACGGGGGAGCACCCACCAGTCAGAAATTAATTCCGGTGCTAGGGATTCCCCTCTAGCAATTGAATCCTTTGGAACCTGTATTATAGATGGCGTGAGCGTGAAGGCAAAATAATTGGAACTATGTTTTTTAGAAAATTTGTTCATAGTGTTATGTCTGTTAGTCTGTGATGGGAGTAAAGGCAAACTACTTCGACCCTACTTACTCAATTTTGGCTTCCCGTACGGATGTACGAGGTTGGGTGAATTAAACTCACTATTGGGTAGTTTATTTCTTCCGTGTGGGGAAAAAATCCGCGGACCAAATTCCCGAGGCTACATTTATGGCAGGAAGAGCAAAATTCCGCTATTAGGGGGTTCACTATTGGGCATTTTACCCTAGCTGTGTAGCGCGAAAAATGTTAGTTTGTTTTGTTTTTGCTCTTTGGAAAAAGAAATGTCTTATTTTGTTTCCAACTGTGCGTTGCGGGCACCAAGTTGTAGTTTTATTTGACAGCTATAAATTTTATAACATCAAGCACACTCTGAGGCAAATCTATGCTAACTGCGTTTCTCCTGGTTGACCCCACGCTAGTTTACGTGCAGTTTATACTCGATTAGTATACACGCTAACCTGGACCTACCCAGAATCATGTCAAAGTGACCCAGATTCGGCAAAACCGTGGTTACTCTAATTTGGGTTCTGGTACCTAAACTCAAATCTGGGTAACCGACAAGCAAAAAATCTGGGTAACCGGTACCCAGCTATTTTCGCTCCAGAAAATTATTATTGAGTAAAAAATGTTAAAGAAAACAATTTCCCCATACGCATATCACTTGCCGGCTGTGCCGACAATGCTCCGCTGCCATTCATTTGACCATGCTTACCTTTTTCTTGCTGCATTCAGCAAAATCCCCTAGCATTTACTCCGGCATACGACGTCGACGCCATGTTGTTATATCCGAAAATGTTTAAGTCCCCGGTTACCCAGATTTCGGGTTCGTCTGACTCAGATCCATTTTGTTGCCATACCCAGATTTTGACAACTGCTAACATTGAAAAAATCCGGGTACAAACGACCCGGCCACTGGGCTATTTCAAGTTAGCGTGTATAGCTTCCGTATCCTCGCCGTGTAACGATTTAATTTTTTTTCTCTTTATTAAAGTGTTTTTTTAATTTTAAAAGAACGATTTAATCTTGCATAGATTATTTTTTTACTCTAGAGATAAGTGACGTTTAGCGCTCGCACACTAATGTGCAATTCGTCATGTGTGATTACATGTTTGTACATTACATGTTTTCCTTCTGCTCATAACCTCAAAAATGATCGGGTCATCACAATGATTTCAAAAGAGTCAAAAAATATATGGAAATATACTCATTTTTACCCAATCTTTGCTGAGTTGCACCATCTTGGAGTGTTTGTTTTCCTTTTATCGCTACTCACACACTCGGACGTGAGAATCTCAATTCTTCTTCTTCTTATTGGCATTACATCCCCACACTTGGACAGAGCCGCCACACAGCTTAGTGTTCATTAAGCACTTTCACAGTATAGATAGTGGAATCTATAGATGAGCGAAAGCATGGCTGAGTCGATTTTTTTGCCCGTGCACACGCGCATATGACGTCACAGCCCTTAACGTTTCCATTGAAATCGTGACGTCATGCTCGTTTGGAGACACGTTTGACAGTTCGTTTGGAGACAGAGGATTTATCTTCGCTCATCTATATATTCCACTATCTATATTCCACAGTTATTAACTGCGAGGTTTCTAAGCCAGGTTACCATTTTTGCATTCGTATATCATGAGGCCAGCACGATGATACTTTTATGCCCGGGGAAGTCGAGACAATTTCCAATCCGAAAATTGCCTAGACCGGCACCGGGAATCGAACCCAGCCACCCTCAGCATGGTCTTGCTTTGTAGCCGCGCGTCTTACCGCACGGCTAAGGAGAATCTTACTATAGCTTAGTATAAACTTTGAAAATATGAAAAATGATTCGTTCATTATTACAGGTTTAATTCTCGCGTAACATATGATTACGGCTTATAAACCAAAACCATGATTTTCGATTTTCTAGCATTAACGATTGCCTTGTTAATGAATCTTCATGCTAGGTAAAACTCCGTTTTTGATATTCCTTAAAAACACTTTTATTGCTTTTTGAGTAAACGTCTCATGAACCATTTGCACCATAGTGGTTTTTAGGTTCTTTATTTGGCGCCCTTAACTACCATGCTGAGCGTTTTGATTTGGTTTTTAGGCCGTTTACTTTTTATTGTTTATTTGAAAATTTGGCTTTAAGATATTTTAAAATGCATATTCTTACAAGGTTATCAATATATAGCATAGCAGAACTGCTCTGGTTGACAAATCTAAACAAACCCGAAGATATTACTAGCTTTGAGTGAACGGCTGAAAAGCCAGACGTGCTGCCGGAAATGCGAGTGAACGGTGCGATTTTAGTTTTAGCTGAAATTTTGTAGATTTCGAATAGTGTTTCAATTATGTAATCTAAATTTGCTGTTACAATATAACCATTTACGTATAGCATTAACGTGCATTTAGCAATGGAATGAGTTTTTACTTCAATAAATGAATTAAATAGAATGAATGAATAGAAAACTTGAACCATTGACGAATACATAGACGGAGTGGTGGCCATTTTTTCGGGCACCACTATATACCCCTGGGGAGTGACGGATTACAATTATTACAATCACTCGACCATTGAGAAGCCCCTCAATTCAAATCACGTCAGTTTGACAACAGTTGTCATTTCCATTTTTGTTTACCTCCTGCGTTTCTGATTCAACAATCAATTCGGCATCAACATTTCAAAAGGGCGGAACTGACAATTGTAAACAAATCTAGTTTTCATTGTAATTAGATATAAAACATCAAAATTAATAATCTAAATCAATATGTTTCATAAAAATATCTATAATACTATATCCGCACTACGATTTATTGAATAACATGTTATTCGCGCTTTGGTGTTATTCGGCCAATAACATGTTTTTCGAAGGTAATATTCCCATACATTTCTGGCAGCCGAATAACACCTTTGAAAAACATGTTATTGCGAATAACATGATACAACTGATCGAATTTGCTGCTCGACTGAAGGCCGAAGGCCCTGCGTATGTTTTCTAGCATTCAAGTGGAATGTCATTTCGTGAGTCCAATTCAAGCATAATTTTTCATAACGACGTATGTAACAAAAGTAAACAAAACGGGGTTTTTAATACAACGTGACAATCACACGCGGCTTTATATAATACGCATCGATTTTACTGATTTCAGATCTTAAAATTCTCGCTTAACTTTTCAAAAGGACCTAAGTAACATTTTTTTCATTATTTAATTTGAATAGTGCAATCAACAGACCAATATGAAAGCTTTTGATTGCCGTACTCAAATTTATTCATGAAAAAAATGTTACTTAGGTCCTTTTGAAAAGTTAAGCGAGAATTCTTTAATTTAATCTTTTTGCGAATCGACGTATGTAAAAATTTCTATTTTTGAAGTCTCACTGTTACATACGTCGCTTTAACATATGGGAACTAAGAGCGACCTATGTAACAAAAAAGCAAAACAAAACAAAACTGCAGTTGCGTCAATCGTGCACTATGGAAAACCGACCAATGTACAGCGACGTATGTGCAGCATTCCGGTGTATGTATAATTTTATCGTTTTTCATAAGGAATTTGAATGAACTGGGCTTTACTGTGAAGCACGCTTATTACGTGTCTTGTAATGATGCATGCCAGCGTAAAAAAGTATTGAAAAAAGATTTAGTTTTAAAACAGTTTTAGAAAAAGTTTTGCCAACTTTCAGCAGAGGATTTCTCGAATCCTCATATTTGTTACATACGTCGTTATGAAAAATTATGCTTGAATTGGATTTTACGGAACGTCATTCTTGATTTGTTGTTTAGCTATCGTGTTTTTCTCAACAGCCGTTGCTAATGAAAATTTGTGGAAAGGGCACTGGGCAGTAAACCACAGAAAAATTAAAATACGGAGCAGAACTGGCCCCGAACATTAGTGAAGACAAAGTGAAAAACTAGGAAAACAACGTATGGGTACGAGTATACTGTGCCTGAATCAGACCGTGAGTTTTGGACATTTCCAGGCCGAGAAAAATGTTGCGCAGCAAGAACCATCCGAAGGCGATGTTTCGCGAGATTTTCATTACGAATTCGATGGTACCCAGGAAGCGATGATGATTATAGACATCCCAACAAACATTCACTAGTTGAACTAACATCAGTGTGATGATTTAATTCAGCGCTGTGTTGAATTATGTTTGTACTATTTCTTATCACAACTTCTGTTCAAGCTTTGTTCACACAATTTTGGCGAAGTTATACAACTATAACATCTCATTTTGAAAAACAACTTTATTAACTGATTCGTTAAACCTTTAATAAGCATTTTACTAAGCCTCAATTCAGCTACATGTGAATTCTTCGAAAATAATAACGCATAGAAGGTAACATCAGTAAGATCTCCAATGAACGTATTTTGAAGCAATTGCTATTTTCATATGATCATTTTAAAATTTTCCTAAATCGGGTCTCGAACTGCTGTCATTTGATCATCCGCCGGTAACGTTGTCATCCGCGCCATCCTTGATTTGTTAGATATGGCTCACTCAATGCATAACATAAATAATCTTATTGCTGAATATGAATCATAATTGGACTCTTATTCAATAAGTCGATCTGTCAAACTACAGTTTGTTAATAACTGTACAAGATTTTTATTTCAACCATTGTTCAGCCAGTCATAACCATCGCACACTAGGAAAAATACGTAAAAATAATGTCGATAAACGATAAAATAAAATCCGCCCCCAATGCTATTTATGAATTTATGAAAATAAAATCAATGTATATTCGGCCTTCCTCAGAATCTCTTGATAATCGCTTGCGATATGATTGTCAAATGCTAAGATTATTCCAATTTCCCCGGCATAAAGATCAACATCCATGCGATAATATTGGGATTCCACACATCAAAGATTCAATAATTTCCCGATGTTATTCAACGGCGTTATGTCCGGCTTTTAGTAAATTTCGTTAGTTAGTAAAAAATTAGTTCAGCATGATTTTTTTTATTGCTCTAGCAGTTTTGTTCGTTATAATCTCCGACACTTTAATAAATCACGAAAATAAAAAGCATGTCTTGAAAATAAATCTTTATTTTTCTATAAATCAAATTTCCCAAATCTAGAATCCAGATTTTCTCTCAAACTGAAAAAGCATGTTTTTTTCCACTGTGCGATAGATCAGATAAATGTGAAATCCAATGGTTAAGAAGGACAAAGGTTAAGAAGGATGTCTAATGCCTGCTTATTAACTTACTATTCAAACTCAATTCGACCACCCTTTCAGAGCATCACATCATAGTCGAACAGAGAACTTTAAAAATCATTAGTTCAGTACATTGTTAAACTTCCCCAATGTGCTGAAATGTGATAAAACGAAAACGTAAGTTCGACTTCAAATAAAGGTAGTAAACAAATAAATAGGCCATGTCCAATATTAGTTTGATTAAATGCTGAAATGAAATCTGTCTAGCAAATTATTCAGCATCCATTTTATTCAGCTATGAAGATCACTAATAAACAACAGTTCAACCTAGATGCTTATTTGTAGCTTGTCGTTGTTTGTTGGGATGCCCCAAAAGTACCGGATGCGATGCGATCATGGGAGAAATAAACGGTTACTGTTTAGTACATTCATGTAAGTTGTTATAAACTGTGTTAGTTGCTACAGTAAGAAGAAGCTTTGACACCGAAACAGAAACACAACTTGGCTATTTCTTGTGAGAATAGTTACTAACTACTCTACTAATCTAAATTGATAAACAAAACTAAAGTAAAATGAAATCAAAATTGAAATAAAAATGAGGTTGATTTAAATCTTAATTTGGTTTCAATTAAAATGAGCAAATATAAACTACAATGAAATTGTTTTTAAAATTATAAATTGAGTTTTTATAGATTAAAAATAATATTAATTAAAATTGAAGAAAATTTTTATGTGAGTTGAATTAAAACTAAATTGAAATTAAATAAAGCTTAAATTAAAATGAATTGCAATTACATGTAAGTTAAGAAAAACCTAATCTGAAATAGACTTGGGAATAAATTTAAACAAATTGATTCTGTTTTTCAATTAAATTGAAAAAAATTTAAAATAAATTGAATTAAATTTAAGTTGAATGATTTTAAACAAATTTTGTTAAAATAAAAGTTCAATCAGGCCGGAATAAATATAAATTCCTTTATTTCTACTATATTGGTCTAACGGAGGGGTGGAAACAAAAGATATTTTAGTTACTAGATAAATATTGTCGCTGTCGTCGCTGTCCGGAACATCTTTTGCTTGCGAGGATAGGGGAGCTAAATGTCAAAGAAGGAAAATCCATACGATTTGACAGCTTGGTACCCAACATGTTCCGGACAGCAGATCAAAGGGAACCGAAGCGATAATCTTTATCTAGTAACTAAAATATCTTTTGTGGAAACTTAATTAAAATAAAACAATATTTTATAATAACTGGGTGAGTATGTAGTTGAAAGATTGTTCGATGCGATTTGATCCATTTCCCGGCCTACCGATAACTACTGATTTTTCTTCAGCCAGGCTACCGATTCATCAAAAAATAATCTGGTCACCCTACTGTGAACTGCTGTAAACAGCTCAAATGCTACTCCCACTCGGAATTCAGTAAAGTAAAGTAAAGTCGCGATCGCAAGACGAAAAACCCAGATGAATCCACCTAGCGGTGATGGTGCCTTTCTCGTTCGTTCAAAAGGTTTGGAAAAATCTCAAATAACACCAATATGTGGAGAAAACTTGGAGAACATTTTAGGGGTGGAAATTCATATAATTGCAACTTTATTTTTATTGATTATAATTCATATTAACAATTATAAATGAACTTCAGTACTTTGTTTGTTAACCATTTTTCAGAATTGTTCAAAAATTCGTGTTGGCATCGAATAAACAAGGTTTTGTAACATTGTCAAAGAGATTTTTTGTCATTCTTCCCTTACAGCCACTTGTAGCTCTCGAACCGTTCCAAATTGCCGTCCTCCACTGTAAACCCGTCTGGCTAGGATTCCCCAAAGATTTTCAATGGGATTGAGATCCAGACTCCGCGCTGGCCACACCAAAAGGGTTATGTCCCGCTCCGAAAACCATTGTTTGGACACCTTGCTCACGTGAATTGCAGCGTTATCCTGCTGGAAAATGAAGTCATTGTCCATTACATCCTCTGTGAACGGTATCAACATACAATCCAGTAGTTCAATATAGTTGTCCGACTTCATTCTGGTGGAAATGGTAGCACTATTCGTTTTTCCTTTGCATGAGAATGCCGCCCACACCACGAGACTACCACCTCCAAAATTTCGGCTTAGTTTTACCTCGGAATTTTTTCTCAGGTCATGCCAATAATACGCACAGCAGTCCGGACCATCGAGGTTAATGGTATAGGACCGGAGTCAGTCACAATATGGTGACTGCAACTAGATGTGTTGGACTTGGGTAGCTTGGGGAATAGATGTAGTCTAAGTGCTAAAAAGTGAGCTAGACTTTTTAAACTCTTTTCACAATAAATAGTAATTTGACCATAACATCTAAGCCCATAGTCCGATCTGGCCAATTTTCAATAAGAAAATATGAGACATTTTGCATCGAATGCAATTTAATGCGAGCAAATCGGTTGAGGAAAAGTGCCTGAAAAATGAGTGAGTTTTTTTTGCGATTGATCCATAAAAAATGGTATAATTTTTGATCCCATAGTCCGATATGTCCAATTTTCAATAGGAAACAACGGGACAGGATTCTACGTCGAATGCAACTTGTTGTGAGCAAATCGGTTGAGGATAAGTGCCCGAAAATGAGTGACATTTTTACGCGATTTTTCGTATGAATTTGTATTTTGGCCATAACTTTCGATCCCATAGTTCGATCTGGCCAATTTCAAATAGGAAACAATGGGACAGGATTCTGCGTCGAATGCAATTTGTTGCGAGCAAATCGGTTGAGGATAAGTGCTCGAAAAATGAGTTACATTTTACACGCGATTTTTTCGTATGAATTTGTTTTTTGGCCATAACTTTCGATCCCATAGTTCGATCTGGCCAATTTCAAATAGGAAACAATGGGACAGGATTCTGCGTCGAATGCAATTTGTTGCGAGCAAATCGGTTGAGAATAAGTGCTCGAAAAATGAGTTACATTTTACACGCGATTTTTTCGTATGAATTTGTATTTTGGCCATAACTTTCGATCCTATAGTTCGATCTGGCCAATTTCAAATAGTACACAATGGGACAGGATTCTGCATCGAATGCAACTTGTTGCGAGCAAATCGGTTGAGAATAAGTGCCCGAAAAATGAGTGACATTTTTTACGCGATTTTTTCGTATGAATTTGTATTTTGGCCATAACTTCTGATCCCATAGTCCGATCTGACCAATTTCAAATAGGAAACAATGGGACAGGGTTCTGTGTCGAATGCAACTTGTTGCGAGCAAATCGGTTGAGGATAAGTGCTCGAAAAATGAGTGACATTTTTTACGCGATTTTTTCGTATGAATTTGTATTTTGGCCATAACTTCTGATCCCATAATCCGATCTGACCAATTTCAAATAGGAAACAATGGGACAAGATTCTGCGTCGAATGCAACTTGTTGCGAGCAAATCGGTTGAGGATAAGTGCCCGAAAAATGAGTGACACTTTTTACGCGATTTTTTCGTATGAATTTGTATTTTGGCCATAACTTCTGATCCCATAGTCCGATCTGACCAATTTCAAATAGGAGACAATGGGACAGGATTCTGCGTCGAATGCAACTTGTTGTGAGCAAATCGGTTGAGGATAAGTGCCCGAAAAATGAGTGACATTTTTTGAGTAGTTTTGCGCACACACACACACACACATACACACACACACACAGACATCACCTCGATTCGTCGAACTGAGTCGATTGGTATATAACACTATGGGTCTCCGGGCCTTCTATAAAAAGTTTATTTTTGGAGCGATCATATAGCCTTTACCGTATACTTAGTATACGAGAAAGGCAAAAACCGAGCGAATATCATACATCCACCGTCGGAAATACCCAACGTGAAGCTCCCACATCGAGGACAATAGCAAGCAACCACCCTGTGACATGGATCGACACGAAAACCTGGAGAAACAACGCCTTGAATACCAACGTCACTTGAAAGCCAGCCGGTAAGTAATTGCACTATAAACTCTGCGCTATTTTCATACTGTTATACATTTATACATTACATACATTTCCTGTTATTTTAGCCTGATGAACATGGAAAACCTCCGAAAAACACAAAGTGTCCAACGAACACTTGGCAATGCCCGCAACCAGTAAAGCCAGTGGTCGTCAGATGAACATTCGGACTGCTCCATATACTGAACCTATCACCAATGTGGTCCCCACAACGCGCATAGAGTGAGCAAAATCTCGTCAGCAAATCGACAGCTGCCCAGCAAATCGGAACACTCTCGGATGATGGACAATCGGCAGCACATGGACATCCACAGCTCAAGGGCGGATTCGCAATAGAAAGTCCCTATTATGGACCACCTTGGTAAAGACTCAGGGTGGCCATTGAACCAGGAAACAGACGGGAAATTGAAGTCATCGGCAAAAAAAGCGGAAAGACCCGGAAATTTCATGCCGGGAAAAATAAATTCTCGTTAAGTAATATTTGAAATTCTTCAACGTTTGTAATGAAGTTCAACTTCATAAGAAAATGTTTTATTCTTTAATGCTCATTCCTCAGGCGCATTCAAAATGAATTATTTGATTTTAGTACATGGTATTTGTGAGGTACAAAAATTAAATAGATCTTCCTCAGATCCATTTTGAGTTCTTCTTCTTCTTATTGGCATTACATCCCCACACTGGGACAGAGCCGCCTCGCAGCTTAGTGTTCATTGAGCACTTCCACAGTTATTAACTGCGAGGTTTCTAAGCCAAATTACCATTTTTGCATTCGTATATCATGAGGCTAACACGATGATACTTTTATGCCCAGGGAAGTCGAGATAATTTACAATCCGAGAATTGCCTAGACCGGCACCGGGAATCGAATCCAGCCACCCTCAGCATGGTCTTGCTTAGTAACCGCGCGTCTTACCGCACGGCTAAGGAGGGCCCCTTTTTGAGTTATTACTAGATTGCAGTTTCGAGTGACATCATAAATATTTTGTCAAATATCGAAATACTCGTTGTTTTGAATAAATGTATTTAACTCTAAATTATTTCTATAGTGTTCAAGACTTCTATTATTTGATTGTTATTTTAAATTGCAATAAAAATTATGATGAGACTATACACTGTTTTATTACTCCATTACTAAGTTCTCTAAGTAAAAACATCTATTTAATTTATAAGAGAGAATTGTGTCTTTCCTTCTTTCCCCACAGCTTCATCAAATTCTCAGGAAGGTATCATGATTCCAGTTGAAAATTGAATTTCGAATTCACAAAAACCGATTTTATTCGCGTTTAACTTATAGTGCACATTGTTCGCAACCAGATGTGCTATGCAGCGCACCAGATGCGCAGTAATGAACTTGCGACTAATAGGAGAAAAATTGATTGACGTGAGTTAAAAAATTCGATTTTGACCTGCACATATGATATTCTCGAATAAGAACAGTCTGAATAAGATTAAACTGAGGGCTAAACATTCAAAATGTTCGGCTATATTTTAAGATACTATAGGTTTTTACTGCTATCTGTAAACATCATGCTCTAAGAAGGAACTGGCATGCAATGTCCATTGGCTCTGTCAGAAACTTACGAAAGTTTTGCAACTAAGAATCAAACGAATAGTAATTATGTGCTAATGTGGAACTTGAAATTAAAAAAAAGACTGGAATTGACCAGTAAATCAGTGAACGATGCAAATTTGACGAGTGTTGTGTCTGTTTGTCTGTGCACACTCAATAGCACATGCGCCTAGAACGATTGACGTCGCTAACCGCACGGCCACTAAGCCCACAATTTGAAATTTTGAAGCCAAAACTTGAAATTTTGAATGTGAATATGCTCTCATTTTTTATCTAGAAAGTGATAATATTCAATTTCAATGATAAAAAGAAAAGTTGTGAATAGCTCTTCCCAAAAGAAAAACTTTTTTATTGGTAATTGTACATATATTACGTAAACTATTTTTATGAGTTTTTCGAACCCAACTCCTTCATCTAAGTTTTTTTTTTCATATACATGTTTTTCAGTTATATAATGCGTAAGAGAACGACAGACCACCCCTCCCCCCTAAGTGCTTACGTAATATGTAGTATGGCCTTCAATGTGTTTTAACTATCTAGAATTTGTTCAAAAAATTTGAAAATAAAATAAAACCATTTTTTAGAAACATTATACTGCCATTCTATACATAATTGTCCCATGTTACCTTTGAAGAAAAATCTTAAACTCGAGTCAATTTGTCCCACTTAAAAAAAGAAGTTGTTGTTTGATGATAAAAGAGAATGAAAACCGAATAAATAATTAGTAATTCGTTTTATGTTCTGAAAAAGTTTTGCCTACGCTCATAATATTTCAAAAATATTTGTTAAATTTCAAGATCCAATTGATTGGTGGGACAAATTGATTCGAGTTTGAATTTTTTCATCAACGGTAACATGGGACAATTATGCATAGAACGGCTGTGGCAAACGAGATCTTGTTTCCTACTTATATCTCTATTTCTCCTATTCCTGAGACTCCTATAAATAGTGATCTTACCAGCAAAGAACAAATTGTACTTCTTTTGAAAAAAGTTATCAACCGCGCTGCCGATCTCTAATTCCGTTCCCGAACGCCTGTTCAATTTCCTTCTCGCAGCCTTGAAGTCAGCATTATCCTTCGAACATTTATCTTTAATTCAATTCCGACATTTTGGGATCCATCATCAAATGCTCGAATTTGCTCAGTCATGTTCTCATATGGTGTCGTATATGTATTTTATAGGATAGATCATATTTTCCTGCATGAACCGTGGATAATTATCGCGAGAGCTGTAACAAATCATTAATGATTAGGTTAAAATGTCATGCCAGTTATGGAATATTAACAATTTACCTGTGTTGTTTGTATAATGGTGGTAGTATGACTCCCTGCCGTTCCTTGAGCTGTACCAATCGCCTTTCGTTTCCTTATTCACTGCCACATTCCTCTTCGGTGCCAGTAGTTTCAGATGAATTATCTCCATCCTTCACTGCCTTTTTTTCTTTTCCGGTGATGCAATATTGAACACTTCTAGAAATTGCGTTATCCAACTCAGGCAGCTCCAACGACTTGATTCCCTTCCGGTATCAACGGGTAGGAGATGGTTTCCGAATTTACTGGAATCATTGGAATCTTCATGGCTGCTTTGTTTATAATATTTATGAAGTTCAAGGAAAACATTTCTGTCGTTCGAGGTAGTTTTCGATTACCACGATTCCTACGGTGAAGTCTTTCTGCCTTGGAGTCGTCAGTTTCATGGATCTGGGATTATTAAAATAAATATGTAAATGTACTTCGAATATATTAATTAAGCCATATTACTTACACGGAAGAAATAAACGGATCGATCGCAGCCAGATGGAAGATGATTTGCGGACCCTCTGCGTCCGCCGACTGTGTGGCTGGTGACGCTCAATTCGAACGGGATGGAGACAAGTGTGATGACGGGTTTCTGCGGAATGAGTTGCAATAAAGAAGCCTGAAACAAAATACAAATTAATCATTGTTTTATCATTCCAAGACCAAAATACTTACATTTGTTACGGCCCCACGTTTGTTAAAAAGGGTTCAGCAGCAGATTCTACACCCCGCACAAAGAAACATATTAATTTTAAAACAGAATAATATTTATTTTTGCACGATTCACAACCGAAACGACGACGCAAGGTGAGGGAGAAAAACAAACAGACAAACTGTCAAAACGTTGAGAGGGGTAAGTCAGCGCTCGTAAAATAAATATTTATGTAATTCGTCACCCACGAGGGGTATTTTCTTCAAAATGAAGAAGAAGACATGGTGCCCGATTTTCTGATGGCTTTGTACCGGACATTTCGGTCTATGTATTCGTCAATGCTTGAACCTCATTTTTCTCCGTTCAGCATAGTTGGCTTTTCGGCCGTCATCATATGTTGCTCGAGAATTGGACTATTTCTGAGTGCAGTTACAAAAGATATTTTAGTTACTAGATAAAGATTGTCGCTTCGGTTCCCTTTGTTCTGCTGTCCGGTACATGTTGGGTACCAAGCTGTCAAATCGTATGGATTTTCCTTCTTTGACATTTAGCTCCCCTATCCTCGCCAGGAAAAGATGTTCCGGACAGCGACAATCTTTATCTAGTAACTAAAATATCTTATGCAGTAACAAACTGAAACTGCAACTTCAGCATTATGGGACCGGCCTAATGCTGGTCTCGGAATAGGAAATCATCCCAGCAAACAAGGTTACTCTAACTTGACCCTAACATGAGTGTAACCTGTTAGAAAGTTACTCTAATTTTCTCACTAACGTTAGGGTAAAATTAGACTAAAATTAGACAGATCTGCAACACTTTTGTTAGATATGTTTATGTAAGTTGCATAATTTAATCTAACCTGTTAGCCTCACTTTAGTATAACGTTAGCAATGTTTCGCAGTGAGCGGTTAGGGAGTTGTGAGGGTTGTTTTGAAAGGGCTTTCATGCTGATTTATTTACATTCAGCTGTCATCCGAGGCAGAATGTATATATATGCCTAGTGAAAGTACATAATATACATAACTGCCTCGAGTAACAGATGAATGTAAATAAAATATCAATAAAAATCGTCTTAGAAATTTTCTGTATTTACCAAAATAATTGCTATACATTTAGATTAACCACATTTAGCTGAATTAAGGTAATGTATTATGAAATTATAATTTTATCTTTATCCTAACCCGTGTTTTACAATGTATAGACTATAGGAAGGAGGCAGTTTTGCAATTTTTTTAAATTAAAATTAAATTAAAATTAAATTAAAATTAAATTAAAATTAAATTAAAATTAAATTAAAATTAAATTAAAATTAAATTAAAATTAAATTAAAATTAAATTAAAATTAAATTAAAATTAAATTAAAATTAAATTAAAATTAAATTAAAATTAAATTAAAATTAAATTAAAATTAAATTAAAATTAAATTAAAATTAAATTAAAATTAAATTAAAATTAAATTAAAATTAAATTAAAATTAAATTAAAATTAAATTAAAATTAAATTAAAATTAAATTAAAATTAAATTAAAATTAAATTAAAATTAAATTAAAATTAAATTAAAATTAAATTAAAATTAAATTAAAATTAAATTAAAATTAAATTAAAATTAAATTAAAATTAAATTAAAATTAAATTAAAATTAAATTAAAATTAAATTAAAATTAAATTAAAATTAAATTAAAATTAAATTAAAATTAAATTAAAATTAAATTAAAATTAAATTAAAATTAAATTAAAATTAAATTAAAATTAAATTAAAATTAAATTAAAATTAAATTAAAATTAAATTAAAATTAAATTAAAATTAAATTAAAATTAAATTAAAATTAAATTAAAATTAAATTAAAATTAAATTAAAATTAAATTAAAATTAAATTAAAATTAAATTAAAATTAAATTAAAATTAAATTAAAATTAAATTAAAATTAAATTAAAATTAAATTAAAATTAAATTAAAATTAAATTAAAATTAAATTAAAATTAAATTTTAATTTAAATTAAAATTAAATTAAAATTAAATTAAAATTAAATTAAAATTAAATTAAAATTAAATTAAAATTAAATTAAAATTAAATTAAAATTAAATTAAAATTAAATTAAAATTAAATTAAAATTAAATTAAAATTAAATTAAAATTAAATTAAAATTAAATTAAAATTAAATTAAAATTAAATTAAAATTAAATTAAAATTAAATTAAAATTAAATTAAAATTAAATTAAAATTAAATTAAAATTAAATTAAAATTAAATTAAAATTAAATTAAAATTAAATTAAAATTAAATTAAAATTAAATTAAAATTAAATTAAAATTAAATTAAAATTAAATTAAAATTAAATTAAAATTAAATTAAAATTAAATTAAAATTAAATTAAAATTAAATTAAAATTAAATTAAAATTAAATTAAAATTAAATTAAAATTAAATTAAAATTAAATTAAAATTAAATTAAAATTAAATTAAAATTAAATTAAAATTAAATTAAAATTAAATTAAAATTAAATTAAAATTAAATTAAAATTAAATTAAAATTAAATTAAAATTAAATTAAAATTAAATTAAAATTAAATTAAAATTAAATTAAAATTAAATTAAAATTAAATTAAAATTAAATTAAAATTAAATTAAAATTAAATTAAAATTAAATTAAAATTAAATTAAAATTAAATTAAAATTAAATTAAAATTAAATTAAAATTAAATTAAAATTAAATTAAAATTAAATTAAAATTAAATTAAAATTAAATTAAAATTAAATTAAAATTAAATTAAAATTAAATTAAAATTAAATTAAAATTAAATTAAAATTAAATTAAAATTAAATTAAAATTAAATTAAAATTAAATTAAAATTAAATTAAAATTAAATTAAAATTAAATTAAAATTAAATTAAAATTAAATTAAAATTAAATTAAAATTAAATTAAAATTAAATTAAAATTAAATTAAAATTAAATTAAAATTAAATTAAATTAAATTAAATTAAAATTAAATTAAAATTAAATTAAAATTAAATTAAAATTAAATTAAAATTAAATTAAAATTAAATTAAAATTAAATTAAAATTAAATTAAAATTAAATTAAAATTAAATTAAAATTAAATTAAAATTAAATTAAAATTAAATTAAAATTAAATTAAAATTAAATTAAAATTAAATTAAAATTAAATTAAAATTAAATTAAAATTAAATTAAAATTAAATTAAAATTAAATTAAAATTAAATTAAAATTAAATTAAAATTAAATTAAAATTAAATTAAAATTAAATTAAAATTAAATTAAAATTAAATTAAAATTAAATTAAAATTAAATTAAAATTAAAATTAAATTAAAATTAAATTAAAATTAAATTAAAATTAAATTAAAATTAAATTAAAATTAAATTAAAATTAAATTAAAATTAAATTAAAATTAAATTAAAAATTAAATTAAAATTAAATTAAAATTAAATTAAAATTAAATTAAAATTAAATTAAAATTAAATTAAAATTAAATTAAAATTAAATTAAAATTAAATTAAAATTAAATTAAAATTAAATTAAAATTAAATTAAAATTAAATTAAAATTAAATTAAAATTAAATTAAAATTAAATTAAAATTAAATTAAAATTAAATTAAAATTAAATTAAAATTAAATTAAAATTAAATTAAAATTAAATTAAAATTAAATTAAAATTAAATTAAAATTAAATTAAAATTAAATTAAAATTAAATTAAAATTAAATTAAAATTAAATTAAAATTAAATTAAAATTAAATTAAAATTAAATTAAAATTAAATTAAAATTAAATTAAAATTAAATTAAAATTAAATTAAAATTAAATTAAAATTAAATTAAAATTAAATTAAAATTAAATTAAAATTAAATTAAAATTAAATTAAAATTAAATTAAAATTAAATTAAAATTAAATTAAAATTAAATTAAAATTAAATTAAAATTAAATTAAAATTAAATTAAAATTAAATTAAAATTAAATTAAAATTAAATTAAAATTAAATTACCTAAATTAAAATTAAAATTAAATTAAAATTAAATTAAAATTAAATTAAAATTAAATTAAAATTAAATTAAAATTAAATTAAAATTAAATTAAAATTAAATTAAAATTAAATTAAAATTAAATTAAAATTAAATTAAAATTAAATTAAAATTAAATTAAAAATTAAATTAAAATTAAATTAAAATTAAATTAAAATTAAATTAAAATTAAATTAAAATTAAATTAAAATTAAATTAAAATTAAATTAAAATTAAATTAAAATTAAATTAAAATTAAATTAAAATTAAATTAAAATTAAATTAAAATTAAATTAAAATTAAATTAAAATTAAATTAAAATTAAATTAAAATTAAATTAAAATTAAATTAAAATTAAATTAAAATTAAATTAAAATTAAATTAAAATTAAATTAAAATTAAATTAAAATTAAATTAAAATTAAATTAAAATTAAATTAAAATTAAATTAAAATTAAATTAAAATTAAATTAAAATTAAATTAAAATTAAATTAAAATTAAATTAAAATTAAATTAAAATTAAATTAAAATTAAATTAAAATTAAATTAAAATTAAATTAAAATTAAATTAAAATTAAATTAAAATTAAATTAAAATTAAATTAAAATTAAATTAAAATTAAATTAAAATTAAATTAAAATTAAATTAAAATTAAATTAAAATTAAATTAAAATTAAATTAAAATTAAATTAAAATTAAATTAAAATTAAATTAAAATTAAATTAAAATTAAATTAAAATTAAATTAAAATTAAATTAAAATTAAATTAAAATTAAATTAAAATTAAATTAAAATTAAATTAAAATTAAATTAAAATTAAATTAAAATTAAATTAAAATTAAATTAAAATTAAATTAAAATTAAATTAAAATTAAATTAAAATTAAATTAAAATTAAATTAAAATTAAATTAAAATTAAATTAAAATTAAATTAAAATTAAATTAAAATTAAATTAAAATTAAATTAAAATTAAATTAAAATTAAATTAAAATTAAATTAAAATTAAATTAAAATTAAATTAAAATTAAATTAAAATTAAATTAAATTAAATTAAAATTAAATTAAAATTAAATTAAAATTAAATTAAAATTAAATTAAAATTAAATTAAAATTAAATTAAAATTAAATTAAAATTAAATTAAAATTAAATTAAAATTAAATTAAAATTAAATTAAAATTAAATTAAAATTAAATTAAAATTAAATTAAAATTAAATTAAAATTAAATTAAAATTAAATTAAAATTAAATTAAAATTAAATTAAAATTAAATTAAAATTAAATTAAAATTAAATTAAAATTAAATTAAAATTAAATTAAAATTAAATTAAAATTAAATTAAAATTAAATTAAAATTAAATTAAAATTAAATTAAAATTAAATTAAAATTAAATTAAAATTAAATTAAAATTAAATTAAAATTAAATTAAAATTAAATTAAAACACCAGTAGTCGTCTTCAGCCAGCGCAAATTACTCGCATTGATACCGTTACGAACAACTGTTTTGGGTATGTGCAACTGAAATTATGCCCATGTCGTTGCATCACACATTGAATTTTGAGAAGTGTAGAAAGGCCTCTATCCATCGACCTGAGATCCCTTTAACCCAACAACAAAACTCTTCACTAAACTAAAACTATCCTGCGTATCTTGGGTGTATCCATCTTCATGCACTGTTCCATCGTCAGGCTGACTGCGCCCGTCTCCAGGATCGTGGCTTCTCAGGATGCAACCAGCGTGACCTAGAAAATAGAAAAGAATCCAGTTTGAGAAATCATATCATGTGCTCAAAACCCACCAAAAGCACTAGGGTAAGGGAGGACCACTGAGTGCAAATTCTTCTTGGTGATCCAAAATAAGAGCCCCGGTAAAGGTGGTCCAAAACTGTCCAAAATACATCCTTCACCCTATCAACCCATATGGAATTCACAGGAATAAATCCCAGATAATATCATAGAGTAAACACCATTGTAATTTTTAGAGAAATTGACAGGAAATCGCAATGGAGTTCATGGAAGTATTGATGGGCAAACGGATATGGATATCCCAGAGATAGTTTTTGTGAAGAATTCACGGAGACACTGCTGGAGGTATTTATTTCAGTATTTATAGAGAAATACCTTTCGAGTCTATCAATCATCAATAATCGAAACCCAGCAAATGTGGGACAGATATACGATTTTAGTATAGAGATAAGATTCATGTCTGATTACAATATCACCTCAATAATTTCTCATCAAGCCATCACTTACCGGAACGGACTCGAATTCATTCTGCGCAGCAGTTTTTCCTGCCTCAGCCAACCGTCGCGTCCTTTTTTCGCTTTACGACGAAACTTTTCCACGTCGGTGCATTGACGCATTCAATTTTTTGTCGCATTGCTTTCGCTCCTGTAGAAACGAGGTCATTCTCGGCCTTTGACCACCGTTTTTACAAGCGCTGGTCTCAAAAGTCTATCTTTATGCACCTAAGCAATGATCGCCATGAAATATTTCTGGTGCAGTTCATTTTCTCTGTCCATCGCTGGCTCCATTTTGCTTTTATCCACAGCAGCTTCTATTGCCTACTCCCGAAAAAACCGCAAAATTCAGGTGCACTATCGAATCTGAAAGAAAATAAATTAAAATTGCTGTTCAAACTAAAACAAAAATTACGGATTACTTTTCCATGATTACTGGCGTATACCTGAGATGCAGTACCATCAAGGCGATCAAGACTTGATCCAGAAACAAAACGCATTTTCTTTTTTCTTTGTTTTGTTTTGAGCTGTCAGCAAGTCAACATAGCGCGAAAAAAAGAAAGATAACATAACATTTTTTACGTTTTATGTTTCTTGAAGGGAAGCATAACTAACATCCCCTAACCAGTGTCTAACCTCTAACTAAAAGTGCCTCTGGGATTGCACACGCACACCAAACAAAACCTCTATGGTGAGTCCAATGGAATGAGATGAGATGAGAAGCGAGAATTATCTGCTAGCGTGCTCACACCGTTCACACAAACATAAAATTGTGTATCCTAAACAATTTAATAATATTGACAAAACTATTGTGTCACAATTTGATGCACCAAAGACTTTTAAGCACTTTATTGCAACGTTTGATTTTGTTCTATAAATTATAGAACAAAATCACACGTTGCAAAAAAGTGCTTAAAGACTATAATAATAGTCCATAATATCTATAATGCAGTCTGTTTATTAAAATTTGCTTACAGTCATTTAAAATTTGTCTATCTATTCTATGACTTATATCATGGAGAAATTTCAGAACCAAAATCATCGTCCTTTTATGTTTAGCTGCAGAATTTCATCAAGATTGATGAATTTTTCCTATAAACGGGCCTATAAACGCTATGGCTATAGGGCACTGCACGGACTGCTTTGTCTCTTTCTCGCTGCAAAGAAATTAGAAAACAATAAGGCCAGTAAACGTCAAAATTTATGAGGAACGAAAGAGAAAGAGATGTTTCCGTGCAGTGCCCTATAGTCAATGTTGCTTGACGACGGCGGCGAGTGCCGACTGCCTGTTTATGTTGAACATGAGCGTCGACTTCGATACTCGTCCGGTTTGAACGTCCCTTCTCACTTAGCTCTAGATCAGAACGTCGCGTGCACTCGAGGAGAGCGAATGTGTTTTTCCGTTGTTTGTCATCGCCCGTCGTCGTCGCCGTCTGCCGTCGTCGCCGTTTTTTCCAGCATAATCTCTCATTATAAAAGTGCATTTTGTGTCGTGCTGCGGAGGTAGCGTCCGGCCAAAGGTGTTTAGCGCTCATAGGAGCCTGGTTTTATTTTCCTTCTTTTGTTGTGCAGTTTTATTCGCGGGGATCTAGAAGAACAACGCGCCGAGTCGAGGTCAGAAGAGTTCGAAAGTGCTGAAGCAAAAGCGAATAAAACGGAGTTCTACGCTGCTTCCTTGTGTTGTACGTTATCCTCTTGGTTTTAAGTGTGTGGACATTCGAAAGATACAAAAGATTATTTTCACTTCATTTTGCGATCGCTTTGAGATCCAACTAATATCTTTGGAAGCTAACCTCCGTTTTCATGTGTAGTGATTGTTGCCTGGAAGCAGCAGAAACAAAACGAAACAGCCAAACAAATTGTTACCAGAAGAACAGGAAAACGGAAACGAATAATCGATTACAAAACAACATTTGCTGATTTCTCCTGCAGGAAGATAATCTCGCTGGAATTGGTTTGTGATTTTCCATTTTTTCTCCCATGTACCTCTCCCACATCTGATTGTATAACATTTTTATGCAGAATGAGAAAACTTTTAGAAACGAATGTAAAATACGATTCTGGAGAATGATTATCGTACACTTGAAAACAACGAGAGTAGTCATTAAAAGCTATGGGAATGGTGGTAGGGGTTTTTTATGCCTCTAGTAAATCGTTTGACGCAATAGGTATTTTTGTTGAATTGATTTTTCTCCTACAATAAGAGAACCCATTCTCGCAGTTTTTTTTTGCTATGCTGTCTTGGTTTCTTTCATCATTGGTAGTTTTTCCAGTTCTCGCTCGCATATTTTTCCTCCATTCATTTTTTTTCTGTCTTCCTGTTCTCATCACATCACAACGAACAAACCGAACGAATGGTGCTTCGGCTTATGACGGTGGTGGTGTTTAGTCGCAGTCGTCGTCGTCGCCTACTATTCTTTTCCTCTTGATGCTGCTATGCTTTGCGACCCCCGATGGCACATCAAATACGACGGATAAACTGCCTGGGTTGCCAGGAGGTTTTAAAAATATGTAATACACATATTCTGAATGCGTTATGTAACTGGTGAAATCGTTAGATCTTTTTTTTTATTAATGTGACCTAATTAGTAGGTTTACATTCAATGAAACAGAAAAATGTGATTACAAAATCTTCAAATCATCCAGAACAAGTTTCAATAATATTATCAATTCAGTAGAAAACCGAATTAGCCGCCAGCGAAGTTGGATTTTTCTCACAATCCATACGTTAAATCTAATTTCGGAAGTGATGCGAAATTTTTTTCGAAAATCTTGCTACAATCTGTACCATATTTCATCGACCTCAACTGGAAAAATCTATCTACGATCAACAGAAAATTACTTTATAAGTGCAGGTATGTGGTTTTACTAGAAGGTCTTGTAGTCGGTGTCCATACGGATAAATCTTTTGATTTGTTTAATATTACCGTACTACTACATGGGTCACACACAATTAAATATCTTTCTCTCATTTTTTGGTTGTTTCAGTTATTAATTTAGAATCTATGGGTATTTATCTACTAAAGTTTATCAATGTAGGCCTCGATTCATTGATAAACATTAGCACTCATCCGGATGTTACAAACAAACAAACTTTTTACATTTCCCCTAAGCGAATTACATTGAGGAAATATAATGAAATAGATGATAACTATCTGTGCATCATTCATTCATGTTGGCTTTCTTAATGGAGACCACCAACTATATTTTCTTTGCTACTGAAGACCGAAGAGAACGCTGATAAAAAATACAACTCTGAACTAAGCCAGTAAATTTTATAAGGAATTGATAAAAAGCTTATAATGCGTCTCGTTCTTTCACTTTATATCCAGCTTGCTGAAGCAACAGGATTCTAAAATTTCGATTCCAAACATGAAACATATTTGTTCACTATGAGGCTTCTTAATTGTCAAGATGTATTTTGGGAGATAAAGTTGTCATGATATATTTTCCTACAAATAGTTAGGTTCACATGCAATGGATTTTGAGATTTAAGTGTATTTCATTTTGTGCACTCGGATTCCTCGTGTTTAAAGGCCTCAAATTAAAAAAATGGTTTACATGCGGTTTCACGAAATTGTTGGAGTGTACACAGATTTTTATGTAGCATATCCATGGCGTGAAAACATATTCCAAGGTAATACTAAACACAGCACTTCTGGCAAGAAGTTGATGGGGTTGTCTTCGAAAAACGTTGAACGCGTTTATTTCGCTTTAATATTGTGTATCCGGAATAAATTTATACCGCTTTTTATACCGAAGTTGGATTTTTCTCCAGATACAGGCAACTTTTCCAACTTCGGAAGTAGTGCGCTGGATTCCCCTAAAGATGCGCTAAACAACGCATCCATTAGTTTGACAGATAAAACTTCGGAAGAAAGTTCGGTTCGGAAGTCCGGACTTCCGAATTCTAAGTTGGTGCTACGCCGACAATAACAGCTCGGTGATCGCATTCCTATAACATCAAATTGTGAAATATTTAAAAAACCTGAACCGAGAAACCTATTCTATAGAAAAATATTTGATGTTAATTTGTTTGTAGAATGCTAATGATTGCCTTTGTTTTTCAATACGTTGAGGCCTACATTGATTAAAACATGTAAATATTTTCTACCTCTTAAATACCAAAAAAGAGTCACTAGGCCGCCATTTTCGAGCGCAAAATACTGGATACACTGGTCGTAAGATTCTCTTTTGAAATTTTGCCACAAGATTATGTATTGATTTTCTTACGATTCTCTAATGAAATGCATTTCATACGACAATCTTATGAAATATTTTCATTTTGCTTACAAAAAGTGTAACCCGGTTTCGAATCATGGACGTCGTGGGCAGCAAAATAATAAAACCATGTAGAAGTATTAAAACGGACGATGGGACGAAAAGTTATTTCTATTTTTTCCATTTCATCGTTTATTTTAGTTAACAATCTGCACACAAATTATTCAGAACTCTTTAAGAGCTTGTTTATATTAGTAAACAATACCGTGGATAATATAATTTCGGATATATTCAAACTTCATACGCTTCAATTCGCATGAGAAATTTTCTGAAACTGAATATCGTCGAAATGTTTCATCACCATTATTCGTTTCGCCAGCAAGTTTTCCAATTGTGATCTCACACATAGTTTACGTTATTTTCAGCAAGTTATACAAAGGATGCAATGTAGAAGATAAAATTGGTATTCATTTACGGTAGTAATTTAACAAACTTAAGTTGGAGTTAGTTGGAGATATAATAATAAGTTGGATTTCAACTACGACTTATTTTTGGGTCATTAGCTTTTTCTATTGTGGGAATTTTGTCGGGACACGGCTGTACGTCGCCAGCCATGCAATCTACGGAGAGTCCATATAATTTGTCTTCCACCTGATCGATCCACTTGTGCCCTTCGTTGTAGTTGTCGAGAACCATTTTCACCGGATTACTGTACGACATTCCGGCTACGTGCCCAGCCCATCGCAGTAGTCGTATTTTCGCGGTGGGAACAACAGCTGATGCAACTCGTGGTTTCTTCGCCTTCTCCGCGTGCCATCCACCATCTGTACCCATAGATGGTACACGACACTTTTCTTTCGAAAACTCCAGATGCGCATTGGTCCTCCACGAGCATTGTCCAGGCCTCGTGTTCGTAGCCGACTACCGTTCTAATGAGCCTTTTGTAGATAGTTTGGTATGGTGGTAAACTCTATTCGATCGGATCGTTTTACGGAGTCCAAAGCACGTACGACACCTTCAATCCACTCCTGCGGCAGAACCTCATTCTCCCAAACCTTGGTAATTACTCAGTGCAATGCTCTAGCAAGTGCCTCATCACCGTGTTTGATTAGCTGTCCTGGTAGTTGGTCAAAACTTTACGAATAAACAAAGACAGTTTAGTCCAACGCAAAATGACGCTTGTTAGTTGACATGTGCATGAGCATGTCCAATTAGTGTTACATGATACTAGACGCGTAATCTGGCCTTTGAAAACACGGCGTGTTCAGTAGAACAATATTATCACAAAAAAATGAGCATGGCTAAAATTTCAACTACGTGAAAATATAGCTTCTTATCTTTCATTTCCTGGGTATTTTAAAAAAATCTACCGAGGGGTCCCGAACAACTTTTTTTTCCTTTTCAAATGGAACCTGCATTCTAATCTAATACCAGCTGCCAGTCACGAGTCCCTCACGAGTTGAGTCGTCATTTATTTTTTTAACTATTTTTCATGAATTAAATACAAGGAATGAATATTCTTCATGTTCTTTTATTTTGAACCTAATTTTAAAGGCTCAAATATGGAAATGCATGACGGAGCCAAAATTATTAAGTTCAACATTTGGCTAGCAAACAAACTGCTTCGCAAGGGTTGAACCCACTAATATTTTTAACAGTGTTTGTTTGGTTTCAATTTTATACTTTTTGGATTTAAATGAAAATTAGCGAAATTCGTAGAAATTATTCCAGATAATTGAGAAATTTCAAATTGATTGTTTGAGCTCAAAAACGACAGGATTCCGACATTCAAGACATAACGATTTCTGAAAACCTAATGATTTTTTATAACATTTCCAAGATAATATAAAACTATTTTAACCTACCGAGATAAGCATGCCAAGACCATGCTGCAGGTGGCTGAGTTGTATTCCCGGTTCGGTCTAGGAAATGTTTAGGTTGGACATTTCCTCGGCATTTCTATGTGGGATGGTTTTATAAAGATATTTTTGTTTTGAAAGTAAGGAATACATTTTATTCTATGGAGTTTTTATAAATATTAACGGGGCTTAATAATTAGTAAAGCTTTTCTAAATTACGCTTCTGATCATTGTTGAGCTAGATTTTTTCCACTAGATAGATGAATAAAAGTAAAGCTCATCGATTACTTCAAAGTCTGGTGGTTGTACCAAGAGTCATGAAAATAAGTGTCTTTTTAGAAGAAGATCCATTTGATGCATAGGGCAGGAGATTGATTTTCAATTTAGATTTTATTAGAGTCATCCCTTCAGAACGATTTTTGTGTCTAAAAATTCAAACTCTTCTCCAAAAACTTCTAAAACTACCCTGGTTCTGATCGTCCAGGTTTTGTGTTTGCGTTTTATGTTGGTGGTATTCGGCTTGACCATATAATTGAACGTCATTGAAAGTGATTGCCAAAAGCAAAATAGCAATAATGCGACAACACAATGAAAAGTGGACTAATTTTTAAATTGGTAATGAATTTCGAGTGAAAATAATCGTTTCGAATGAGTATTTCTCCAAGCTCACGCAGTGCAATATCATAGAAAGTTGCATGTTTGCCACAACATTTGTAGTAAAATGAATTTGCTTGTCTGGATGAATCACTCGTTCTCATCAACTATGCATCGCAGCGATATGATCTCTAGGACAAAATACAGTACATATTTTTAAGTTTTTTTTATACCCATGTCACTTTTTGTTGAAATCAGAAGAGATTTTATTTTAAACTAAAAGCTAGATATTTACTTCCATTTTTGCCTTTATTGTGCACTTAGCATGACTCATTTTTGCGCTCATCTGTTTACCGTATATCAATTGAAATCTGATTTCTATTTGAATGAGGTATTAAGGATTTCTATGAGCATGTTGGATAGTTTTTAGTGATAAATTGAAGTTACACAATCAAAAATACGACAGAAAAAAAGTGTAAAAAGTGAATTAGGCCGTTAGAAATATTTAATTGACTTTTTGTACTACTGGTCTCCGAAAGGTCAAGGGGGGGGATAATAAAAAATAAATATTAAAATGAAAAAAATCAAAAAACTCCTCGGATTTGTTAAAGAATGTTTTGGAAATCCTCAAAATTATCCGAATTTTATTTTGTTGCCCCCTCAAAATATTATTTTTTGTCAGAAAAAATCCAAGGGGGGGGGAGACAAAATTACTTACTTACTTATGGATCCTGTACACCTCCGGTGGTGCAAAGGGCCGACTTGAAAGATCTCCATCCTGAGCGATGCCCGGCTATCGCTTTAACCTGTTGCCAGGTTAGATTTCGGTCGACTACTTTTATTTCTTTATTGAGGCTTCGCCGCCATGAGCTTCTGGGTCTGCCTCTGCTGCGATGTCGAGACAAAATAGATTTTAAAAATTTGTATCGGCCTTATGTCTATCTACATTACTTCTCCTTCTTCGTTTTGGCATTACATTCCCCACTAAGACATTGCCGCCTCACAGTTGAGTGTTCAATCAGCACTTCCACAGTTATTAACTGCGAGGTTTCTAAGCCAAGTTACCATTTTTTTACCATCAAATTTACCACCAAAGCTTCAATTTTGGTATATATTCGGGAAAGAATTGGGTGTATATGTGCATAAGATGACGATGCAGAGCATAATCTCCATCCAAGCCTTTCTTAGCTGTTTGCAGGGGATAACATAAATATCTCGAGTTCGGCTTCGTCATGCACTTTGACGCTTGAGCTCCAACAAACTATTAATTTAGACTATAACTTGGTAATTTCGGTACCCCTGAGTTTATATACGATTATTGGAATAAAAAATCCAGGAATCTCATTTTAAATGGGACGCGGTAAATAATAATAGTTGGTCTTCCAACTACAAAGATCCGTTTCAGGGAGAGAAAAAAGTTGTTCGAGACCCCTCGGTAGATTTTTTTCAAATAGTCACGAAATGAAAGCTTAAGAGCTATATTTTCACGTAGTGAAAGTTTTGGCGATGCTCATTTTTTTGTCATAAAGGTCCCCCATACACACGCCGTGAAAATGATTATTCTATTGAGTTTTTAAAAATCAATGTGTTGTAGCAATGTTTATGTTAATTTGATATCAGTTTCATATGATTTGTCAAATGTTCCTCAACTCGACATTTCTATAACTCAATGGTTTCTTCAATATCAAATCATGAAGGGTTGAAAAGTTACGATATTTGCGGAAATGCACTTGTCAGTAAGTTTCTTTCAAATCACGTAAAGAGATTAAATTTCTTTGCATACCGAGTAAATGCCAACACTGGATCGGGTATTTTGTTCTTTTCTTCATTGCCGTACACTCAGAAATAAATTTATACTAAATAGCTTAAAAGTCATTCTAAATGGCTATTCGCCTGGTTGACCCCAAATTCGTATTCCAACCAACAATACCGGAATAGTATAACTTTAAGAAAAACATTCGCTAGTATAAGTAGGCTTTATAACTTTTTAGATTATTTTGGATATGTTTACAGTTTCTAGGTTATGTTCGTCTTTTGTTTTTTTTATTGTCAAAATGAAAATAAAAACTAAAGCATGAATTTTGCACAGAGAAAGTTTAGTTTTATTAACATCATTTGATGATCAGATATGCCGATGAGAATAGATCGCACTTAGGGCCATCTGGAGGTAGTAAGCTGGATGTAAATGAGTGTGCCTGGCCTTGGTCCTGTGCTGGTTTGTCTTTCGAGGATAGAGAATTCGGATCGAAAGACATTGTCCACTTCCCGCAGGTAGACACATTTTGCACGATGCAGTATGATACATAGCCTGCCGAATGAGATATATCAAAATGTCAGTCGAGGAATATGAAATTTATCAGTTGCGCTTACCAGTATCACTCCGTTCCGTATAAATCATCAGATGGTTATCGAGTTCCGGCAAGATCTTTGTTAGTCAGCTCGCGCCAATAGGAAACCATTAGTTTGGTGCCCGGCATATACGTGAAAATGACCATCTTTACAATCGCATATCAGACGAAGCATCAACGTGTACAACAGTACTTCAAGGTTTCAAGCTATGCGGTGTTCCTCCATTTTATCAGGGCTGATAGCAAGATGAATAGCTACCCGCTGCAAGCCGAAAAGTTGTAGATTACGATTATGCGCTGTCATCTCAGGTTTGCGCGGCTATCTTTTAAAAAAAATCACTTTAATTTATGTTTGTTCTGCATATGCAAAAAAAAATAATACTCCTTACAATTTCGCCAGCAGCGTAGCTCATGATAACGAAATCAAATATCCTTCCCAGAGTAACTTTGCCGCTGTTCCCGCTTGCCTTGATGGGATAAAGCCGGTGCTGGCCGCTCCTTCTTCGTCGAATCTCATCAGGTTCTAGTGGTTGCGGTGTTCAGAGGTTTACCCTCCCAGTGGTAAAAAAAACCAATAACAGACCGAAAACTTTCAAATTTGAAATTTTCAAAACAAAATTTTCAACGCTTCGACTTCACTGGACTATAGAGCAATGGAGAAAATGGCGTAAATGGAAGAAAATATAAAATTCCGCAAAAGACAAAATACTAACACAAATAAGTTCGCGTTATTCCAACTTAGTATAATTAATAATTCTGGATAGTATACTTTTTATACTTTGTAAAGTATAACAGTGAAAAATGTCTGAATAGGTTAATTTCAAATCTTTTACGGATTTATTTTATTTCTGAGTGTAGGTGAGTGCGGGTTGCTACAACACTAACACAGTCGCATCCGGCAGCTGCTGCAGCATTGTAGAGCGAGAGGATTAATTGGGCTGTTCTTGTTATTATTGAAGCTATGAATTCTATATAAAACTCCATACTCCGTTTGATCCGCACGATGAAAATCCGCAACAGCAAAGCGGTCGTTCTACACATAGTTGTCTCATATTAACCATTTATTTGAGCACTTCTTATGAGACAAGCTAGTGCAATCTCATTGGATTGCACCTCTCTTGTTTGTAATTTTACCGAAGCGTATTTTGACCTTAATGTAATAGGTTTAGATTGGGGAAGCGAGAAAGTCGCTCGATATGAAGGTCTAAACACCTTCGTTCAATTGACTTGAACGAGATCATATTTAAATATTGATTTATACTGAGTTGACCAATTCACTTGCTTTGTTAAAACAGTAAGTACTGAATAATTGAAACTATTCCATGAATGGTTAATTTCTATTCGGGATTTTCGGGATTTTCCGTGCTTGACTCGACTTTCATGTTTTGTCTTCTTTGAGTTAACTTGAGTTAACCTCCGTGGAACAGGCAGGCATTCCTTTGTAATTGATTACCATTATTTTTTTCGAAGGTGGGTACATATTATATTTTTTTACAACGGTGCGAATTTCATGATAAAAACTGACGAAATGCAAAAAAAAACAAACCAAACTTTCATTGAATTATACGCGCATAGCAGTCCTGTTTTTCAAGAATTCGCCATGAAGCTAGTAAAACTGAATTGGCAGTATAGAGAGGTGTAACGAAGCGCAACAGCCTTCCGGAAATACTTATTGGTTCCGTATCCATTAGAGTAAGAATTTAGATAAATGGATTTTTCGCATATATATCCAACATATTGCTATTTATATCATACTTTATCCGACACCAATATTGAATGGGTGTATGGATTATATTACTCCTAATAGCTCGCTATTGTTGTGTAATTAAAATCGATCCTTTTGATGAGCTAATCATAGATAACAATATTATAAATTTGAGTAAAAGCGTGTTTAGCGTTTCATTATTTTGTTTTTCCTGTTGAGGGCAACATGCGGCAATGGGTACAATAACAGAGCAGATGTGCGATTTGGTACCGCGTCAGGCAGAAACAGCACCAAAAACGTTCACGCATACACTCAGACATAGTCAGTGTTTTTCCAAATTCTCACGCAGCTTTATTGAACAAGCGCTCTCGCATGTAGCAGCATAGCACGACAATGCGAATCGTATCCCGCTTCTGCTGGTCATTCTCAGCCGTACGATGATCATTGTCGTGAAATTCAGAGCACTATTCGGAAGAAGTTGGACTGAATTTTAGAACAGAAGAGAAAAAACGAGAATGTTTGTTTTCATAAGGAATTTCGGAACGAAACTTGTTTATTATTACTATCATGCCAATCTGCTATCAGTTTGTCAAGGTTTGCGTTCGAAATTTGAATTTATAATTTAGTGTATGGGAGTATAAATAGCACTATAATTTGTCACATAATCAAAAAAGAATCACTTTGCATAAGACGAGTTTGTACAATCTCATTTATTTAATTCCACCACTTAATTGTACCTTGACAGATACGTAGTTCGACCTCAACAGTAAGGTCGTCTAGTCGAGTCAAGTACGAGACACTGAAGACGACCTTACTGTTGAGGTCGAAATACGTGTCTGTCAAGGTACAATTAGGTGGTGGAATTAAATGGGATTGTACAAACTCATCTTATGACAAGTGAAGACATTCCACTAAAAAGCTCAAAATAATTTTCTTAACAAAAAAGAATGCCAATATTCCACCTTTTTGATTGTAAGTATGATTCCATGATTCTATGTTCGATACCTTCATAACCGCAATAATCACAAGCAAAATATCCGAAAAAATATTGTTTTATTACTGTGACGCTTCCCATAGATTTCTTTTTTCAATACCGACAAATAGAGGGTGGATTGTTGAATGAAACAGTGCAAGCTCCTTTACGATAATGATCCAAAATTATTTATCATTAAATACTAAATATGAGATATCATTTATAAAAGCCAATTTCCTTCCCGTTTCTAGACGTAAAAATACAGACCCCATTTGATTTTGGAACACAAATTTATTTTGCCTTTCTCGTATGCAAAGAATACGTAAAGGCTATAGGATTACTTCGAGGCTGCAAGGCTTGGAGATCCGTAGTTCTGTATACAAATTGACTCATCTCGACAAAATGAGGTGATGTCTGTATGTTCACGCAGAGAAATGTTTTTTAAACTCAATGATATTATGTATAAAAACAACAAAAATAATTATTGTTCCCCGGCTAATAATTTTATTTGTTGAATTCAACAAAAAATCAGATTTGATTAGACGAAAAATATTGTTGTTTCTACAATGTTCCAAAACAACAAACAAAATAAAAATTGTTGAATTTACAATATATTTTTTTGTTTGTACAAAAAATATTTTTAATGCAAAAAGATAAATTTTTGCTTTCAACAATATTTTTCTTAAATTCAAAAAAAAAATATTATAATCAAAAATTTATTTTAAATGTTATATAAAATTTCTTGTGATTATCAATTATTTTATTTTTGGATAGGTTTCGTGTGGAAAATAAAATCACAATAATTATATTTGTATTTTTTTTTTTCAAATATTTACTCCACAAACTAGTTACACTGGATTACAGTAGAAACAACAATGAAAATTTTTGAATTGAATATATTTCAGTTTTGATTTTAAAAATAAAATATATGGGTTTAAAAAATATTTCAATAATTTTATTTTTTAGTTCAGAAAGGTAGATTTTCTCTGCGTGTTTGTAATAGAAAAACGTAAAGTGCTAATTTGACCTCTCTTATATGTTTTTCTTATTTTTACAATACGCGAGAAAGGCATCACCAACGCTAGGTGGATTAATGTGGGTTTTTATTTTTGGTATTTTTTTTCAAAATAATATAAATATCATTATTTGCGAAAAAAATGGTTGGATTCTAAAACCGGCTAAAAAAACCGTAGAAATAAAACGCTTAGATTTCAAAATCAGCGTGAAAAGTTTCACAGTGAGTCTAGCGTCATAATATTTGAAGAAATGTGAAGTATCATGAGAAAACTAAAACCATTCGATTCAGCAACACAAACGTTTCTAACGTGTTGCCAAAATCGAATGAATCTGTAAAGCAAAAATCTCGGTTTCTTTTGACTAGCATGCGTACTTATTCACTAAAACTAAATTCATTCAGTCATTAATTTTCTTTTTGCCGAGCTGAGTCCATTAGTATTAAACATTATGGGTCTACGAGCATTCTATAGAAAAATCTCTTCGGGAGTGAATTAAGAGCCTTTCAGTACACCTTTATTCCACAAAAAAAGCAAAAAAAGATCGATAAATAAATAACGAGTCCATTTGTCTTGGACAGAATGAATATGGAAATTTGCATCTTTTGTCTTGTAGGAGAAAAGTACAACTAGATCTTATAATCCAACTATAATGAATTTTTATAACAAACTAGTCAGTGCAACCTCGTTTCCTCGTATTTCATTTGAATAAATGAAGGAAAACAGCTAGGTGTGATGCGATCGTTCATCTATGAAAAAACAGCTTCTTAATTAATGCAAAGAAACTTGATTCAATTTTAATACGCTATACAACGTAAACTTCAAACCGCGGACCGCACACTAATATTCCTATACGTATATATCTTACTACCATCTTTGCTCCCCTGTGTGCCTGTCTAGAAAGAAGGCTTTTGCGGTTGTCATGTGGTGGGCTGATATTCATGCTGATGCTTTTGCTCTGTATACGCCGCAAACCGAAAACTTTATTTCCGACCAACAGCCTTCCAGTTAGCCAAATATGGTGGCAACAATCGAATATTGAAACTTTTCATTCTGTGTGTCGGCGAGCGGAACGCCAGAAGCAGGAAGCGTCCATCCCCAAGCGACTGATCGGAACTGCCAGAAAGCAAGCTAAGAAAATGAAAATTCAAACCCGGAGCTGGCGCTTGGCGAAAAATATAGCATGTAATGATTAATTTTATGAGATTTTTGTGTTACACTCCACCAACAACGATAAAACACTCATGGGAAGAATTGATTGAACAATTTGATTTACGATTCTCAAAAGCGAACGAGTACCAATTTTGGTTCATAAAATCTGTTAATTTTTTTTTCGAGGATTAGTGACATCTTCTTCTACTTCTTCTATGGCTTTACATTCAAACTGGAACTTGGCCTGCTTTTCAACTTGGTATTTTTTTAGCATTTCCTCGGTTATTAATTGAAAGCTTTCTATGTCCGCCAATGTATTAATGAGGATCAGAGACCAAAGTATTCTTGAAGCGTCTTCACAGTTATTAAATTTGTCATATTTAAATGCTCGTATCATATGGAATTCATATGTCAAGGAAAATCGAGAAAATCTTCCACCGTACAACTTCTACATTTGAACGCAGCGAATCTTACTGCTGAGCTGAGAATCTTTCCTTAATTATCCGAACGAATAGTGTGTTCGCGTCCAGTTGAAGTGAAATTTATTATAGTTACTTGCCTTTCCCCACCATGCTGCGAACAAAGAGTTCCATAATATAATATTGGCTAATTTACGAATTTTTGTTTGGGAAAAAGCATAGCGATTCGAATCAAATCAGATCCCAACTAACAAGTGTTTTCATGGTAACGCAATTGTTTTAATTTGCAAATTAATAAAGAGTATTGAACAGCATTGAGTGTTGCAAAATTGTGGGAGGAGTGTACGCTCGATATTTTTATTTTTTCACACTTACAGCGGACCGTGCCTATATTCAGTTTGTTCCCTTTCTACAGCGCAATAACGATTTTTCATCAAATGTTAGACATTGACGGTTATTGAATAAATTATGTCAAATTTTAACTACCATTTGGCGCCTTCATCAGATTTTCCTCAATTTTGGTAACTAATGACTAATGCAAAGTTGAAGTATACTTATATACTACACTGTTTGGTGACAGAATAGCATTTCTCAACATTTTGCAACAGGATTTCTAAACAATCAGTGCATATCATCACAGTATATGGTGTTCTATTTTATATTTCACTAAAACAACTTTATCTATTGGCTTACTTTTTACTTATGGATCCTGTACACCTCCGGTGGTGCAAAGGGCCGACTTGAAAGATCTCCATCCTGAGCGTTGCCCGGCTATCGCTTTAACCTGTTGCCAGGTTAGATTTCGGTCGACTTCTTTTATTTCTTTATTGAGGCTTCGCCGCCATGAGCCTCTGGGTCTGCCTCTGCTGCGATGTCCCGCTGGGTTCCAGTCTACTGCTTGTTTACAGATTTCGTTTCCGCCCCTACGTAGAGTGTGGCCGACCCATCCCCTCTCCCGATCCCGAATTTCAGTTGCTATCGGCCTCTGATGACAACAAAGATGGAGATCGTAGTTTAAGATCCAGTTGTGAGGCCACCAGGCCCGAAGTATATACCGCAGGCATCTGTTAATGAACACCTGCAGCCGTTGAGTGTTCTCCACTGATACACATCATGTTTCGCTAGCGTATAACAGCACAGATTTTACGTTAGAGTTGAAAATTCGTATTTTGGCGCGTTCACTTATCTGCCTGTTTTTCCAGATATTTCTTGAACTCGCAAAGGCAGCCCTTACTTTCTTGATCCGTGCGCCTATGTCGATCTTGGTATCGCCGTCTGACGCCATTTGGTTTTCCAAGATATTGGAAGCTTTCAACATTCTGCACTGGTTGCCCGGCTACTGTGAAACTGGAAGGAGTCACCGTGTTTACATCCAACGATTTGGTTTTGCTAACGTTGATGCCTAAGCCTGCCGAAGAGGAGCGCTCGGCAAGGTCGTTGAGCTTACTCTGCATATCAGAGCGCCGTTGCGCGAGGAGTGCAACGTCATCAGCTAATTCGAAGTCATTGCCATGGTTATAGGCTGCCATAACAGCCCGCGGTTTGGTTCACGGTCAATCGCATCTACCAGAATCTCGTCGATTACGATGAGGAACAGTAACGGTGATAGAATACATCCTTGCCTCACACCAGCAACGACCCGGATAGGGTCGGACAGGACCCCATTGTGCAGCACTCTACACGAAAAGGCCTCGTACTGTGCTTCGATGAGGCCGATGATTTTCTCAGGAACCCCCTTGCGTCTCAGGGCGCCCCACATATTCTCGTGATTGAGACGGTCGAATGCTTTTTCGTAGTCAATGAATACCAAGTAAAGGGACTCTTGGAATTCGTTGATCTGCTCCAGAATAAGTCGTAGCGTGACAATATGGTCCACACAGGATCTTCTGGCACGGAATCCGGCCTGCTGCCGCCGGAGAGTCGCATCGATCTTCTCCCGAATCCGGGCTAGGATAATTTTGCATAGAACTTTGGGAACGGTACACAGCAACATAATGCCTCGCCAGTTATCGCATACAGTCAGGTCACCCTTTTTGGGCACCTTCACTAAGATACCTTGCATCCAGTCGACCGGGAAAGTTGCGGTGTCCCAGATATTGCGAAATAAACGATGCAACGGTTGAGGGGATGTCAGGGGGTCAGATTTGAGCATCTCGGCTGGCATGCGATCGACCCCTGGGGCTTTGTTCGATTTTATTCTTTGTGTGGCTGTTTGAATCTCTAGTAGTGATAGAGCTGCGGAATTGACGCGTGTTATACGTCGGATCCTAGCCTAGGATTCCTAGGCAGATCATGCCGAAGTGGTGATGGCCTGGCTGGCACTGGCAAAAAGTGGTTCGAGTTGCTCGAACTAGCGTTTCAGCTGGTCAGTTGGGTCGGTCAATAACTGATCATTCGCGTCTTTCACAGGCATCGTTGCATTCATCTTTTCCCCGCTTAAGCGTCGTGAGATATCGTAGAGGATGCGAATGTCCCCGGTTGCGGCGGCCCTCTCTCTTCTTCGTCGGCCAGAGAGTGTGCCCACGCTTTTACTTCCTTCTCAAGAGCCGCGTATCGTTGACGGGCTAAGACTTTGGCTCCTTTGGTTTTTGATCGCTCTATCGCGGCTTTGGCTTCTCTTCGCTCCTCTATCTTCCTCCAGATCTCATCGGTGATCCATTGTTTTCTCTGGGTGCGCAGTTCGCCCAGATTGTTCTCGCTGCCACCTTCCGGAATATCTGCAGCACGCGTCTCCAGTTCTTCAACGAAGGACTGTTTCGCCGTGGCATCGTCCAGTCGGCGTGTGTTGAATCATCGTCCAACTCTTTCCTCCTGCCGACGAATCCGCGCAATGCGCAGGCGTATTTCGCCGATATGGAGGTGATGATCAGACGCGATATTGGCGAAATATATTTTTTTTTTGTAAGTCATTTCTACAAACGCGGCAATTGAATTTTATTCCTACATGAAAATTGGAAAAATGAACGAATCATAAAGAGAATGTGATTCGTTCGACGCTGCTTATACTGTCGCTAATCGCAAGTCGAGCACATCTGTATGTGGGCGTCCATATACAGATGTGCTCGACTTGCGGTTAGCGGCAGTATAGGTATGTAATGAATAGGAAATACAGCAAAGATGGGACTGATATACAGAAGATAGACAAAACGGTTGCGTTTCATAAAATTCTTATTTATTTATTTACTAGCAGACCCGACGAACTTCGTTTCGCCTCTGATTAGTTCTCGAGTTTTTTAATTAAGGCCGGTGTGGCCTGTGCAGTACACAAAAGTCTTCTCCATTCAGCTCGGTTCATGGCTGCACGTCCGTCGCCAACCACGCAGTCTGTGGAGGGTACGCAAATCGTCTTCCATCTAATCGATCCACCTTGCCCGCCGTGTACCTCGCCTTCTTGTTCCCGTCGGATCGTTGTCGAGAATTATTTTCACCGGATTACTGTCCGACATTCTGGCTACGTGCCCGACCCACCGCAGTCTTCTGATTTTCGTAGTGTGAACGATGGATGGTTCTCCCAACAGCTGATGCAACATGTGGTTCATTCGCCTCCACCACGTACCGTTTGCCATCTGCACCCCAGCATAGATGGTACATAAATCCCGCCTGATATTGCCCCTCGAACTATACAAAAAATGTAAGAAAAGCTTACAAAATTGTTAGATACTTATACAATACTAGTCGACCCGGCAGACGTTGTCCTGCATAGTAGGCGAAAATGCGCGTTATGAACTGCCCATGCAAAATGCCCATACGATTCTTAATTTTAGTTTTTCACGATTTACTCAACTTTATACGTGATTTTCGCATAAGGAAATATTATATAAACCCGTCGGAAACGATAACGAACATATTTGCTGAGGGAAAGAAGAAAATCCATCCAGCCGTTTTCTAGTTATGCGGATACGAACACAGACCATTTCATTTTTATTATATAGATTTGTATAAGAATCTAGCAATTTCGCATATGCCCAGTTCTTATACAGGTTGTTTTGGTATATTCTTATACAGAATTGTTGGAAAATCTAACAACCGCCGGTTGCGTGTACTTATGATAGTGTCGCTAAGTAGGTGGCCTCTCGTTAAGTAAGTATTACATCAACACTTCCTTCCTCTCCCTAGTTACGGTGAAGACGGGCGTGACAAGTAGTAGTGTTCCTCATGCTTTTGTTATTTTTATCTAAGTCTGGAATCAAGGACCACTCCCCTTCTTGATTTCTGATAGCATTCTAGATAGGATTTCAAAAATCAAAAGTAAAACATGAGTATCACTAGTGTCCAAACTACGAATTACACCGTAACAATGCTAATGCTAGTTCTAATGCTCGGAAATTTGCCACAGCTTTGGCTAAAAAAACAGAACACAAGTCTGGTAGGCGGAAAGACAGACCTAAATTCCTTTCAGAAACGATCCCTATCCCGACTTTGCCTTCAGCCTTGGATCTGCGGTGTATCGGACAATCGGAGAAGAGTATTTATTCGAGATTCTTTGGTTAAAGAGGGTCTCAGTCTAAGTCTTGTTTGGGTCCTTTTTAAGGCAGTTTTTTGTCTTTATGAGAAAGACTTGCAGCCCGAGGCTGTTCTTGAGAGTGAGGTTTATCTTCGGTTTTCTTCTCCGCCAGATGTTCGGCCTCGGGCGGTGGACAAATCAAAGTCCTTTTCATCACTCTATTTTTAACGGGATAGAAATGGGAGTTATGAGATAAAGTGCCGAAACGTTACCCTATGTCAGCGGTTCTCAACCTTTTTCTTGAGAGGTACCCCTTCGAACGTTTGCATTAATTGAGGTACCCCCTTTCGAAAATAGGCTTCCAATCCTCTTGAAAAAGTAATTCCGAGCCCTTTGAAGGGAAGCTCCTTTCAGCTTTTGAATTCCTACTAAAGTCGGTTTCCACGCCTCTTGATTAACGGCTTCTGAGCCTCTTGTAGATAGGCTTCCGAATCTTTTGAAGGTTACCTCCTTACCTTAGTTTTCGAATCACTTAAAAGGAGGCTTCCTTTGCATCTTGAAAGGACGCTTCTGAGCCTCTTGAAAGTATGCTTCCAAGCCTCTTTAAGAAGAATTCTGAGCTTCTTGGAGCGAGGCTTCCGAGCATCTTGAAAGGAGGCTTCCGAACCACTTAAAAGTAGACTTCCGAGCCTCTTGAAAGCAGGCTTCTGAGCCTCTTGAAAGGAGGCATAGTTTCTTGAAAGGAGGCAACCTAACCACTTGGAAGGAGGCTTCCAAACCTCTCGAAAAGAGGTTTCCTAGCCTCTCAAAAGGAGATTACCGAGCCTCTTGGAAAAAGGCTTCAGAGCCTAATGAAAAGAGGCTTTTGAGCTTCTTGAAAGGAGGCTTCTGAGCCTCTTTAAAGGACGCTTCTGAGCCTTTTGAAAGGAGGCTTCCAAGCCTCTTGAAAGGAGGCTTCAAGCCTCTTGAAAGGAGGCTTGAGTCTTTGAAAGGAGGCTTGAGCCTTTTGAAAGGAGGCTTGAGCCTCTTGAAAGGAGGCTTCTGAGCCTCTTGAAAGGAGGCTTCTGAGCCTCTTGAAAGGAGGCTTCTGAGCCTCTTGAAAGGAGGCTTCTGAGCCTCTTGAAAGGAGGCTTCTGAGCCTCTTGAAAGGAGGCTTCTGAGCCTCTTGAAAGGAGGTTTCTGAGCCTCTTGAACGGAGGTTTCTGAGCCTCTTGAAAGGAGGTTTCTGAGCCTCTTGAAAGGAGGTTTCTGAGCCTCTTGAAAGGAGGCTTCGGAGCCTCTTGAAAGGAGGCTTCTGAGCCTCTTGAAAGGAGGCTTCTGAGCCTCTTGAAAGGAGGCTTCTGAGCTTCTTGAAGAGAGGCATCTGAGCCTCTTGAAAGGCGGCTACTGAGCCTCTTGAAAGGAAACTTCTGAGCCTCTTGAAAGGAGGCTTCCAAGCCTCTTAGAAGAAGGCTTCCGAGCCTCTTCAAAGAAGGCTTCCGAGCCTCTTGAAAGGATTTTGAAAGGAGGCTTACGAGCCTCTTGAAAGGAGACTTTTGAGCCTTAAGAAAAGAAGGCTTTTGAACTTCTTGAAAGGGGGCTTCCGAGCGTCTTGAAAGAAGGCTTCCGAGCCTCTTGAAAGAAGGTTTCTGAGCCTCTAGAAAGGAGGCTTCCGAGACTCTTGAAAGGAGGATTTTGAGCCTCTTGAAAGCGACTTCCGAGCCTTTTGAAAGGAGGCTTCCGAGCCTCTTGAAAGGAGACCTTCAAGCTGCTTGGAATAAGGCTTCCGAGAAGCGTAGAAGGATGCTTCTAATCCTCTTGCAACGAAGCAATCGAGCTTTAGTGAAAAAAAAATCATTTTGTTCATTTGATGTTTTGTTCGTTTGATCTTTTGTTCCGCAGCCCTTCATACATTGTGCTGATTGTGGAAGGCAGAATTCAATTAGGATTTATTGATCGCATTGCATATTGTGTACAATATAAATTTTTGAAATAAAAAAATACACAATCATCAAAACTTTATCAATGAGTTTTGATTGAAATTGTAATACGTCCGCCATTATGCATTTTTGTCCGAGGTACCCCCTAGGACCAGCGAAGGTACCCCCAGGGGTACATGTACCCCAGGTTGAGAACCACTGCCATATGTGGATGCTATTTTTTTGACGCAGTCTTCGAAGTTATAGTAAGTCAGTTCAAGATCATTAAGGGGGCGGCTGCTTCTAGCCTTATCCGCCATCGTGAGACGCATGAGGTTGTCCGTGACCGAATAGTGATTTGGGCGTTACTTATTTTGCAAACGAACATTGTTTCAAGGATTTCGGAGAATACAAGCGTTTTTATCCTAAACTAGTTTCCTTATCTGGTATCAAAAAGCTTAATCTCTCGGATGCATTCCGCAGTTTTCTTATGTAATGCTTACCTCAGCAGGAATGCCTTCCAATGTTTGAAAGTTAAATTCATGTCCAGACTCTAGAGTAACTTTCAAAAGTTTCATGCTTTTTTCGTCGGAATCTCGTTCCTGTCCAATGTGCGAAGAAGGCTCGATGAGCTTCAGATGGCCACTTTCGCATATCGCTGTATATATGTTCCCTACTTTTTGTAGATAATTGATTTTTTTTTCCAAATTGTCGCTTACTATTTGTTTATGTTTTTCGATCATTTAGTGTTTTTGATAATATTTTATGTAGAACATTAATACATAGAAACCTCCTCCTGGATAAAAATAACAAAATCATTCGACGCTGATGTTAGGAAGACAAATTGTGGATGATGCCATCTTTCTGGGGTCTGCACTTAGTTCTTACCACAAAACATACATATTTATGCAATAGCGGGTTGGAATGTTGTGAATATAATATAGGATAAAGTTTAACGTTAGATTACATTATGGCATACATTATAGAAAACATGTGAAATATGTGAAATTCAAATTCTATCCCTTCGAATGAAGATCATAAAAAGAAAGTAAATTCACAGAGATACCCACCAAAAACTTTGTCACGGTTTTTAAAGTACTCAGGAAAGCTGAGTATTACTGGTGCTTTCATAGATATTCTTGATTTCCTGAGATCAATCAAGCCATTATTTGCTGGAAATCTTACCAACCGATTGAAAAATGTGATCAATTCATTCCGCGCTGGGCTGGGAGACCTGCGGAGGGTCGCAAATGTATAATTAATTCGATACACACACCGTGCGGCGGACCCTCAGCCGTCAACTTAGTACTAGTGGGAGCAATTCTCGCTCGCAAATTCCTTTTGTTTTTGACTTGTTCGTCTATCGAATACTATCGCTGCTACCCACCCAGAATCTACTGGCTTATCCCACTCATACTACTAGACGAGCGATGGATTAACACTATAGTTGGAAACGATTTTCCCAAGCCCAGCCACTTGTTGAAGGTTGCGCGAGGCGAGCACTATTCTAATCTTACAACACATTCAACGGTCGCTTCGTCATAGCCGTGCCTGTTGTTGCAGAGTCAGATGGTTGACTGCTGCTGCTGCAATACTGCAAACAGCAAAAGCTGGATCGAGGTGGAAGGCGCGCGCTCGCGCGTTCGTCCGATGGCGCGGGTAGATTGGTTCCCGCCAGAGATCGGATAACTGCTAGCATAGTCTAAGCGATAGGGTGGAACTAATTTCAGACTTGAACCTGGATTAAGCATAGGGTACCCGTTGACCGTGAAACTTTCTAGTTCAATTGGTGGTACGACACGCAAGAATACAGATTCTAATGGGGAATGTTTCTATCCCGGTCCATTTGGCGATTTTTTTAACTTTTACTGAAAACAAATTCGCATTAGTTTTCTTCGTTATCTCACCCTATTGAGCATTGCATTAACAACGTCGCACGTACCTATTCGTACGCGCACGACACCAGAGAGGAACAGGCGGCGTTCTGTTTGTCGTAGTGGCGTAATATAATTTTGTTGCAAACATTCGTCTTCCTAGTTTCGTAGGTGCCCAACTAGTTTTGTATACTAGAGTTAGAATAGTATCAAAGTCAGTAGATTTTAAAATAGCGATATTACATTCATCAACCATAAGTTGATGTAGGTTTTGTTAGCTCACAATTATATACAGGTTGTCTGCAAATTATCCGTTCAGATGTCAACAGTTTGCTTCTACAGAGCAAACAAAGAATATAATTGACACACTAAGGAGCTCTGTGGCTATCGCAACACAGCAGTCTATAACCAATGTACTTTCTGTCAATATGTACATACTATCAGCTATAATTTGTTTCTTACTTATAGGATAATAGCCAACTATTGATTTGATCCTCATAAATCGGGTTGTCTCTCACAAATCGGGGGCCCTCCTTAGCCGTGCGGTAAGATGTGCGGCTACAAAGCAAGACCATGCTGAATGTGGCTGGGTTCGATTTCTGGTGCCGGTCTAGACAATTTTCGGATTGGAAATTTTCTCGATTTCCCTGGGCATAAAAGTATCATCGTGTTACCCTCATGATTTGCGTCTCTTTTCATCATCTTTCATTTTTGTCATCAATGTTTATGGAACAAAACAAAATAGGCTGTTTAACCGGGTAAAATGTGTGATTTTATAAAAAAAAATGATTTTTGTTTTTTCGTCTCCGAACGTTTGTCATAAATAACGTCGTCGTTTATTAATCGTCAATTTAATTCTAATCAAACTCGTGGAACTACAAAACTACTGAATACCGTCTTTCAAAGTAAAATCGCTGGGATCGGACTCTGAAGCCTAACAAGACATGTTCGAGATACGTTTTACCCTTTATCCATTCGTTCGTTTAATGACTACTCTGTGTTGAAATCATTCTCCAGACAGCAGCCTCCTTAGAGCTTTCCGTCGTACTAGCGAGTATGTCTTCTCTAGAGATTGTTAGTGTGTTTGTTAATAGCAACATATACGTAAATGCTCTTTTAGCTCTCCGATTGTCGGTCGGTCCGCTGACCGCCAGAACCTAGTAATAATTATCTTAATAGCGATACTCTCGTACTTGTAAATTATCTTTAATCTACATAGACGTTGTTTTCTAGTTCACATATATATATTTTTTCTTTATTTTTTCTCTCTATTACCATCTAGCAAACCGAAACGGCAGAACCTAACTAGCGAGTATACGAAACACAAACCTAGATCGTACCAAGAGATCGTTTCCTAGTGTATTTTGGTAGTGCGTTTGAAAACTGCAAGTAGTGTGGAATCCAAAACAAAGCTGTACTGTAGTGTGGAAAATCTGGTAACCAGTATTTATACATATATAGAAATCGGAGAATTTTGTTGAGCGCATCCCCAGTAGAAAGCAAAACAGAAAGCAAGATAACCGAAAACAAACACCTATTACACAGTAGAAAAATTTGAAAAAAAAATGCTGTTTGAAAATCCTGTCGCGGCCGCAAAAATGTTTCCATACAGTGTACCTCCGCCGATTCAAGGTGCAGCAGCGGTCCCGGTGCAAAATTTAAGGTTTGTGGAAAAATCCTTTCTTTTTTTCTTTCTCTCACATCAAAGATATCACTCTCTCTGTCTTATGTGTTTACACATCGTTTCCTGCTTTCCTTTGATTAATGCAATGGCTCCAAACATATCGTTGGTGTATGTGTCTTTTTAGTGATTCTAACTTTTTCCCGAAGCTCTAACACCAAACTGGTGGATGTGATCCTAAAAGTATGTTTTGGCAAAGTTGCAATAATTTGCAGCTAAATGTATGCACAGCTTTGTCACCCACACATAAAATAACAACCATTGATTTGAATTGCGAGGATGTGAATGGATGTGAGGCAAATGGTGTGTCCTTTTTGTATTTATGCTGGTATAAATTGCCTGTCCTACACTGGTTTGTCTCGTATCTATGAAGGTAGTTTCTACCTTGATTTATTTGTTGCAACATATAATGGATTTTGCTTTTGTACCTTTCGGACCCGGATCATCATTTCACTTATTTCTCCGACTGTCAGGTAGATTTCATTTGAAGCGTTTGTTTTAGAGAAATTGAACCCTGATCACGTCAAATTTGTGACACAAATTTGTGTGCTGTTTCATCAATTTGGACGAAACAAGAAACTGTTTTGTAAGTGGAACGTTTCAGTGGTTTAATTTGTGAAGATGGGTCTTAAAGATTTACTGTGGACAGTGGCTTTATGAAATTTTGACTAAAACCAGATCAGAACCAGATTTTTTCATGAAATTCAAACTTTTCTAGAAAAATAATAAGCTTCTATATCAATGGTATTCGACGGGTATGCATAAATACGTTGAGCATAAAATTTATTTTATTTTATTTAATATGTTAGACATAATAAATTGTATTACGCCAATTAACCGATATACCAAATATTCTTTATGACTATTATTGCCAGTTTTTTTTAAACATTCTGAAAATCGGGCACATCAATCTTTAAAATATAATACGATTAGATATCTGAAAAAAAAAAGATTTTCCAACTTTCTTTACAAAATTGTGAGAAAATGTGACTCCCGCTGTTTGGGTAGGACTAGTTCACTACCATATTTTCAAAACGACTTATCTACTTTTGTTAGCAAAGATTGAAACGTCTATTTAAGGAATCTGACAAAATTTCACCGCAAACCAACACCAGAAGCGTTCGCCTACGTTTTGAGAATTTGGTATTGAGTTGATTCATTTTCTTTATGTACTTTATCCCCCAGGGTTTCCAGTAGATATGCGAGCAAAGGCGTAGGATTGCCAATCCGGAGATGCCAAGTTCGATTCTCGGTCCGCTCTAGGATGTTTTCGGGTTGGAACCATTCTCGACTTCCTGGGATAGTGTATCCATTGTGTTTGCCACACCATGTATCTGGTGGACATAGAAAAGCTTCTAATTAATAACTGAGGAAATGCTAATAGAATATAAAAAGCATGCCAAGTTCCAGTTGGAATGTAGAGCTATTGAAGAAGAAGATGTACTTTATAATAATACTGCGTTAATCATCAATACATACAAAAATAAATTTAAACTAGTACCTGGATCTCTTGGTTTTGCCAATGTATAACGCCGAAGGCTCGAATGAATTGGTGCTTTGCACCAATGATGCTGGGTTCCTTTTTTGAAGGGTTCGAAAATAGCTTCTCGTTTCAGATTTAGCTTCCTTCATAATTGTTACACCACACCTATCTATATGTGTGGCAACGTTAAGGTTTGCTCTTCTTCGTATGTTGTACAGTATGTGTCAGTAAAATTGTATAAAAATTTAGAAATGTTTGAAATAATATCATATTATGATTCAATCGGTTTGATATGTATATCGATAGTAAAAGGTAGTATTTTAAATAGTGTACACGTTTGGATATTTTATGAGCATAATATTTTGGAGATGGTAGAATAGATACTTTACGTTCCGTAGATAGTGAATATTTCGTAGTGTTATTTTATCCTATTTCTTAACAAGTCTGAACATTGAAACAGTGAATGGAACAATACGAGCACAAAGTAACTCATTTTAGGCAACTTTCTTATTGTTCACGCCCAGTCTACCAATTAGATCAGTCACGGCATTGAACGAGTTTTTAATGAGACTTACAGAAAAGTCTGTTACAATGAATCATCATTTTCGTTCATAAACTGTGTTTAAATCTGCGACGAAATGATGAACCTTGTCAATGTTTCAGGGTGCAAAATGCAAACAATAAATTTTCTGGAATTCCCATTTTTTTTGCTAGTGCACGCTGCACATTTCACGTCGTACGATATTTCATTTTTCGCGTTCAATCTGAGCTATGTCCTATAAGATATTTTCGATCTTTTGCACATTTGCCTCTGCCGTCTTTTCTCAAATCGCTCTTATGGCTGATGGCCAGGTACCTGTAGCTTCTTGGCCGGTCAAGGAAGAGTATTTATAGCCCATTATGAAATTTCTGTCCTTGCGTTGTTTGATTTTCTATAGATCGAAGCTAGCTTCCCAACACGTTACAGGAGAACGAGATATATATTTCGGAAAATATTTTTTCTCTTCAAATCACTACTCGGTGCGGCGGATCGCATTACAAAGTCGATTCCGTTATATATGTAATAATTGCTATATTTTGAGGAGGGACTCGTTTGAATCTTGTGTCTTGTGGGAGGCGGCGTGGAAGCTGTCAAACACGCGAAAATGACAGTCTGACAATCGCAGCGTTAACATTGTCCGTACCCCGTTGTTGGTCGTACGGAAAAAGCGCAGATTTGTGTTCTCATCAAACCTCCAATCTCGCGCTACGGCAATCGCTGGCATAGACATAAATGCGGTGTGAACGATCCGATAGTAGAGTGCTCTCATGTTTGCTGTGTTATATTATACTATTGGCCGACTATGATGCAGAGCAATAATGTTGCTTGTGGTATTGCTGTTGGATGCTACTGCCTGTCATTCACTTACTAGAAGGCTGTGTCGTTGGCACTGGCTATGACTGACGAACGTCATTCGACTGTAAGTTCATTAAAGTTGATGAATCGACTGTTTCATGCGCTATTTTCCAACTGGCCGCCTCTAGGTTTCCTACTTTGTATGTAACATCGTTTGTTCTAGCTACTACACTATCGTCGCATTACCACTCTTATCCATCAATTTATTAGAGCGATAATCAATACGATAAATTGAAGCATACAGTCAAACATCCTTGAGTCGATATTGAAGGGACCATCAACTCATGGAAATAATGAGATGTGGAATGTAAAATTCTTAGTTGGCTATAACCCAAGAAATTTTTTTTAATATTGAATAGTTTGCTTCCATGAGTCGATATCGAGTCATAGAACATCGACTCATGGAGGTTTGACTGTATTCATCATCATAAATATCAGTGCATGCCAAATATTAAACATAAGTTGAACTCGTTGAAAGATAATAATTTTTTTTAACAATTCTTGTGTTTCTTTGTTCAACGTTAAAAATTGGTTTAGCCCTAGAAGGATATTAAGATCACGAGAACAACACGTGATAAAAGTAATCTGAGAGCAAATTTCAAACATGAATTTTGATATCATATTACTCTATATCACGTGACTTGTTTTAGAACCTTGTTTTAGAACCAAAAAAACTTTTATTAGAACCAAAACTCTTGGATTGGAATTATTAATAAATTAATCTCAATTCCTCAAAATTATTAATAAATTAATCTCAATTCCTCAAAATTATTAATAAATTAATCTCAATTAATCTCAACATCGCGGTTTGATGACGTAACCGGATTTGCTGTATGCTGTTTGCAGCTGATGGAATTATTGAGCAGGTCTGGATACTCAAAAAATGACCGTTATAAATCCCTTTAAATATAATAAAAGCGTAGGAAAAACCTCTCCAGGTGTTGTTTTGTCAATCCTGTATTTCGCTGCAGCATCCCAGCAACAGATCACCAACTAAAACGATTTCCGCCACACAGAACCAGTATTAAAAACGTTAGCCGCTCGAATCTTATCAGACAAACCAGTTTCCGAAAATTAACAGTCCCGACATTTTTAATCAATTCAATCAACAAGAAATATGCATCCATTTTTCACACGACCTCTATCAGCAGCAGTTGTCTGCTGAAAAGAATCTGGTTCAGTTTTAAATGTCACGACCCTCTATGGCAAGACGACCCACCAGACGACCCCACGGGTTCTTATTGTACACAAAACACCGGTATCTACTCGGATGCGGACGAAAGATCCATTCCGTAGCTATATTTTCCGGTTAAAGTACCTAATCTAATCTTATAAGCACGCACCCGTACAATGGATTCACAACTCAGGTCACTTTTACAAATGACCTGTGTTGGGAAACAGTATGTGTGAACTTTATTTCTATTTTTTCGCATAGTCGTTAACAGAAAAGAAATTTTGAAGCATACATTCTGTAATGATGATGATGATGATGATACAGAGATTTGCTCCAATAATAGCAGCAACAACCGGATTTCTATTCTGTTCGGTTGAACCTCCGAGGGTCTGTATGTGTATGTGTACACACATTCTTTTACTCTCGAACGGCACGTCCTTCCCCTTGGCAAAATTAATTCTTGAAAGAAACTCTACACAAAGAAAATTGTGAGGGGGTGAGTTGGTCCATATGATGATGGACCAGGGTCGCAGCCACCCTATGGAATGAGATATTTCGAGTTTTGGAAAACTGGATCTTTCCCTATGACATACTCCACAGCATGGTGGTCGTCGTTTGACCTCGAAGCAAGCACCTTTTCAAGACCTCTTCCTTCGCTCTCACATGTTGGTCGGCATCGTTCCGTCACCGCCGGTTAATGACGTAGTTTTTTTACTGCCGGTTTTATTTTGTCCTTTGTCGACAACTGGGTGAGTTCGAGGTCGATAGCGGTAGAGAGCAACCATTGTCAGCGAAGTGGATGTTGATAGGGCTCCACCGGCGTGCGTCAAAGAACGCTCGACGGCAGCTGCTGCTTAAGGAATGGATCAGGTTCTGCTAGAGACCACTGCTGCCGAGTGGCATTATCGTTATAATGTTGGGCGAGAACAAAAGCGGGAGACTTCGATGCTGTTGCAAACAAACGCTAACAGAGCAGCCGCAACAGCAGGCAAACAGGACGATATGCGGCATATGCGGCGTCGGACCATCTGCCTGCACCACCGCCGTCGATGGGTGTTTGCGCTAGCTGGCGATGCTCCCCTCGAAAATGAGGAAAAAAGGTACCTGCATTAATCCAACTTAGGAACGATTGGATTGCTCTCTCATCAGATTTTTTTTTTATTTGTGTAAACTATAATAATAATAATCTTCTAATACATAAAAATGAATTTCTGTCTGTCTGAACCTTATAGACTCCGAAACTACTGAACCGATCGGCGTGAAAATTTGCATGCAGAGGTTTTTGGGGCCGGGGAAGGTTCTTAAAATGGTTCGAGACCCCTCCTCCCTTTGGGAAGGGGGACTCCCATACAAATGAAACACAAATTACTTCACAACTCGAGAATTAATCAGATAATAAATCAATTTTAGGCGAAACAAAGTTCGTCGGGTCTGCTAGTGATAAAATAAAACTTAAGGGCAAACTTTACAGCATCAATTCAAAGCCGCTAACTGGAGCACCTCGCGTTTCCGATGACAGCAGTGTCTTTCTCGTGCATCATAAAATATGATAAGAAAAGCTCACTGAAGAGGTCGAAATAGCACTTTAGGGCGATAGATTTTATTACTTTCATTAGTTTACATTTATGTTCATTCATTTTAACGAATTGCAGAGATTTCTTAAACATATGTTAGATTATAAATATTGTTTTTCAAGTTTTTTTTTGTTCTGCCCTTAAATTTAACTGATTTTTTTGCTAATTCAAGCTAATAAGGGCGAATATCGCACGAGAGGATTCTCTTCGTCGACCTCCCTTCTTTTGAATAAAAGTGACAAGTAGCTGATTTCTTTGTGGTTTATCACCTCAGAACGATAGAAAACAATGCGAACTTACATTCTGAGGTGATAAACTGCAAATAAATTCTCTGCTTGACACTTTTCTTCAAATGAGGAGAAGTCGGCGAAGAAAATTCTCTATTCGCCCTTTTACCAGATAGTTAGTAATTTTTTCCACTGGTTTAATTAAACCATGTAGCAATTACAATGTTTTAAACTTAAACTGAAGTTAACCTAATTTATTCATCTCTTAGACTAGGTGTTCCGTGTTTTCTTAACACAATCATTCTTATTTGCTTTGATAGATTTTTAGTTTCTCATTAATATATTTCAATTGCCTCTGGCAGTTAGGATTTTTCTACTGGTTTAATTACAACATGTAGCAATCACAATGTTTTAAACTTAAATTAAAGTTACCCTAATTTATACTAAGCGTAAAAGGAGCTAATCGATGCAGTAGAAGATTGCAACGATCTTTGTCTAAAATTGGAAATTATTTTGTTGAACATTTGCTGCAATGTCTCAATATTAGAAATTCTATGAAGTTCATTGGTACAATACCACGGAGGCAACTTCAGAATAATTTTCCAATTTTTTTTTTGAATCCTCTAAAGTGCCTTCTTTCTGGTATTTTTGAATCCTCTGAAAGTGCCTTCTTTCTGGTAGTGCAGCAACTAGTCCGTATTGGTACAGCATACGACATGGCTGGTCTAAAAATTTGTTTGTAAATCAAAAGTTTGTTCTTAAGACATAGTTTTGATTTTCTGTTTATAAGTGGATATAGACACTTAATATATATGTTACATTTGGATTGAATGACTTCAATGTGACTATTGAAAGTTAATTTTTGATCTAGCAGAAGTCCTAAATATTTCGCTTCGCTAGACTAATTAATTGGAACCCCATTCATAGTGAAAATATGTTTGCTAGAAGGTTTCAAATAAGAAGCTGGAAGCATCTGCAAATAAAGACAGTCATCTGCAAACAAAGATAGTAGAAGTAAAACCACCAGCTCTTACAAATAATCTATCAGATTTAGAATTCTAATAGTTTACCTGCAGTGAGCGATCTGATAAATAATTTTGGATCAGTTTAATAATGTACAGAGGAAAATTTAAACTCACCAATTTTACAATCAAACCTTCATGCCAAACATTGTCTCTATATCAAGAAGAGGAATATCCGAATATCCTTCAGATTTGTTGAGCCTAATTAAATTCGTAACTCTTAATGATGAGTGATTGAATGCCCATGGCGAAAACCAAATTGCTCATCAGCAAAAATAGAATTGTCATTAATATGAACCATCATTAATATGAACCATTTAAAATAATCTTTTCAAACAGTTTGCTTATTGAAGAAAGCAAACTGATTGGGCGATAACTAGCAGCCTCAGCTGGATTTTTGTCCGGCTTCAAAATTGGAACAACTTAGGCGTTTTTCCATTTATCTGGGAGGTTCTTCTTCTTCTTATAGGCATTACATCCCCACACTGGGACAGAGCCGCCTCGCAGCTTAGTGTTCATTAAGCACTTCCACAGTTATTAACTGCGAGGTTTCTTAGCCAGGTTACCATTTTTGCATTCGTATATCATGAGGCTAACACGATGATACTTTTATGCCCAGGGAAGTCGAGACAATTTCCAATCCGAAAATTGCCTAGACCGGCACCGGGAATCGAACCATGCCACCCTCAGCATGGTCTTGCTTTGTAGCCGCGCGTCTTACCGCACGGCTAAGGAGGGCCCCTAATCTTATCTGGGAGGTATGCCAATTGAAAACATTTGTTAAATAAATTAACCAGAAAGGATAAAGAGCTCTCATGAAGTTTTTGATAAATATGTAGAAAATACCATCATCACCCGGAGCATTCATATTTTTAAATTTTCTAGTAATAGATCCCACTTCATCCAAACAAGTTCCCAACAAAGGGTCAAAAACATTCTCTTGATTGAGAATGTCTTCGAAGCTCCGTGTAACCTGTTCCTCAATTGGACTAGTGAGACCTAGACCTTCGCCTCACTTCTCACGGATCAGTAGCTGAAGATCGTCATCAATAATAATGGAGTTGAATTTAATTTCATTTTTAGGAATTGCAATGCTTCTGGCTTCGACAATTACATTTGTCAAAGATACGATAGCATTATCAATATCACTTTTGGTATCGAGAGGAATGTCAACATCAAAATACAAAATCTCTATCAATAAACGTTTTATATAAATCCCAATCAGTTGATAATTAAAAGTAGAGCTGATTGGATTGTTACTGGCTTCCTGTGAGATTTCAAATGTCACAGGAAGGTGATCAGAGTCAAAGTCAGCATGAGTTACCAACAACTGACTTGAATCCTTTAAAACGAAATCAATAGTCGAAGGATTTCGACTGGAAGAAAAACAAGTTGGTCCATTGGGATATTGAATAGTGTAACATCCCGCAGAACAGTCTTCACATAAAATTTTACCATTGGAATTGAAGCCACCAATTATGAAAAATTTGGATTTGTTGCGAGTTAGAATTTGAAGATCAGCTCTCAACAAATTCCTTTGCTGCCCATTGCATTGGAAAGGCAAGTAGGCAGCAATAAAAGAGAATTGTCCAAAATTTATTTCAACAGAAACTCCCAAGGTTTCGAAAACTTTGGTTTCAAACGAAGAATATAATTTATGTTTGATACGTCTATTAATGATAATGGCGACCCCACCACAGGCGCTGTCAAGACGATCATTTTGGTAAATAAAATAATTTGGATCTCTTTCAATGAAAAGACCAGGTTTTAAATATGTTTCAGTTATAATGGCAATGTGCACATTATGAACTGTTAGGAAGTTGAATAATTCATCTTTCTTACCCTTTAAGGGCATTCCAATTTAAAATTTTCAAAGAATTATTTGGATCCATTAAAACGAAGTCCAGTAACAATATTTTGAGTAAATTTGATACCAACCTGAATAGCTTCAGTTTTGGTATTTGCTTTGAACAATGGCATCAATCACTTGTCACTTGTCATTTCTTAACAATGGCATCAATCATGTGATGCATTTATTCAATTAGAAAATCAAAGTCGGAAGCAGACATGCAGACATGGAATTCAAACAACGAACCATTTGGCAGAGTTGTAGAAAAACCTTCGCACTAGGAGTCCACCATACAACACATTTTGAAATTCAGCTTCTGGAATGAGTTATTGACAAACTAAGTACTAAATGATCGAACGCAAATTACTAAATGATCGATAATATCCTTGGGTATGCAGTCCATTTTAGGGACTTAACTTAGACTTCAGGCATTCAGTCTGCAAGGATGCGATGTCTTATAATTTTGCTGAAAAATCAAATTAATAGTACCGTCGTCGGGGGTGACAATGGGTCAAATGGGGGTGAGAATGGGTCACTGTTTCAACCACTTAGAATGCTTGTAGAATTAATTGAATGTATCTGAGGGCAAGAAAACTAAAATATAAGAGACCTTTTTGAACGATTTTGTTATCCGACCTCCAGGCTGTCGGTGAGAGCGATGACCCATTCTCACCCCCCAGACCCATTGTCACCCCCTATGGCGGTACGAAACATAAATATTGTATGGTAAATCTCATCTACTCAACGACAAATCAAAATTTTGTGGTGTCCCACCTTTCACGAAAAGTGATCGATGACCGAAACCATCATTGATTACCATACTCTTCTTTAAAATCAAAACAGTAATCCATCCAACCGAAATGAATAATAAGCTGACTGTGTGAGTGCACATAAATTTGCTTCCTGATGTTCTGATGCGACTCCCAGCCAAGCTAAGCTTCGTCATTCATTCTAGAGTGCTTCTGGCAGGCACAAGAAAGAGAGAACGAACAAACCGAACGAGTCCTGCTGTTCATTGAACCTCCCTCAAGTCTCGGTCGGAACATCCGCACCACAGCTGGGTTAAGCATTCTGTCAAACTCGAAACGTGATGAAGAAAGCATTGGCTGGTGACTCGACTATTTTCAAACTATTCGCACTGGAGTGCTGCCTGCTTCCAATTGGATGAGTCGCAAAAACTAGAGTGAGCTCGCTCGGCAAGCATCCTGTCGTTCTACGTTTTCATCGACAATGTTTGTGTGCTCTGCGAAGTCAAAATCAAACAATCGATTAGTCGTAAGACATGAATTCATGTTAATCATGTTAAGCTCCAAAAACAAAAAATACCTAAACAAGTATTATTGAACTTGATTGATTTTTTTCTTTTAGAAAACTGTTGAACTTGGATTAGATTGGAATTATGTAACCTCATTTACTACACAAACTTTCCGTTGTAATCATATGGTCTCACGTCTGTAGTTTCTTTACTCCAGTACAAATGGTCGTCACTTTTATGCAATAATCAAACCTGGGCGAAGGAACTCTTCGATGGTCTCCGCGCAGTGGTCTATTGGGGGCGACGGAAGACGACGGTATGTTGCAAATCCAAACCAGATCTCGGTGCTAAATGTCTTTGGCTGTTGCCCCTTTGCTTCAGTGCTTCGAAGCTTTGCTTTCTAGCTCTGTACGACTGAAAAGCAGGATGGTATGAGCGTGCAATGGTTTGTAGAGCAGCAATATCCAAACGAGGGAAGATCAGTTGGACAACGGCTGTGAGTACCGAGTAGACTGATTCATAATTAAAACGAATAAGAATTTTACTCGTTCATTGTTCGGCTTGCCTTTAATGTTGTCTACGGAAAACAAGTGCTAGATTTGCTGTGCAATACGTTGATGCATTCTATTTTTAGTTTTTGCATCTGAAATACACAATGAATAAAATTTTCATCATCCTCTACCCATCAATCAATTAATTGTCAGGCAAAATATGTTTGGCTGCAAATCGAGATTCCGCGAGGGCTACGCAGGTATATGACCATTACTGAAATCAATTCTGTTCTTATTTCTATTTTGATCCAATAGTGTAATTCTGTTTGTTCCTCAAATATATGATGTGTTGCCAGTTAATTCGTGAGGAATACTCCATCAATGTTTCAGAAATTTGGGAACCCAACTGATTTAGATTTTGGATGAATTACCAGATGTTGAGGTGCGTGTGCATCTCTGAATTTCCGATCCACGAGTATGGCCTACATTAAAAAACGACTACTAACTACTCAAACTAAACTAACTACAGTGGAACTTATTAGATTTATGTGTTGTTGTGTATCCAATTAAAGTGATATGTTTACTAGTTCAAGTGTTATTAACTATTTCGTGTAAATTATCTTATTTGTATGGTAATATTCAGAATTTGGTATGTTCTCATACATAATTGTGAGAAAATTTAACATCTACTGATTGGGTGTCCAATTAGCTCAGCGGTAAAATGAGGACCTATAAGGCAGAGAATACCAGCATGATCCTTTTTCCCTATTTTGTAGTTATGTCAAGTCAACGCAGCATTACGCTGTAATGCAATCGCTACGCATTGACTACCAACGTTTTCCCAATGCGATATTATGGTTCTGATGAATCGTACTACCGTATTAGGACAGCTTTAAGTGGTATGCGCCAAGATCTTTATTTGGAAGGTATATAATTTTGCAAGTACTTAATAAATACATAGGGTGTTTTGAAACGTTCAGACTGCCTCCCAATTAGGGTCCTTTATTTTTCTAATGTTCCCAAGATTTGAGTTCATTTCTAAGGGATACACTCATATACACCACAAAATGGTAAATTGTCGAGATGAATCAAGTCTTGCCAGTATGTCTGCTAATATTCGTTGTCTTCAATTCCACAGTAACCACAATAACAATGATAGAGGTTCACTTCGTTACGACCACCCAAGGTTTGGAGTGACTGAACACATTCCCAGACGAGTTTAGATGATTGAACAATAAACACATTCTTTTCACAATATCTTTTCGTTTTAGTTGTAGAACATATTCTAAGCTGATCATATTTTTATATTTTTATGTTCCAGGATTATTGTTCAAACGTGTTTGACGACAGGTGAACTTGTCAGCAGTGTTGCCAGTTTCCATGATTTCCCCCACCCACCCCCTCGTAACGCTTGTGGTATGAAAGAGTTCTAAAATTTGTATGGGATGTAACGCTTTGCCAGGTACCCTCCCACATCCTAGAGCGTTGTGTAATTCGTAAATTGGACTTGAATCAAATTCACAGTTTTTTTTGTCAATATTTCAAAACGTTCCAAAGTAGAACAATAAAGATAATATTATGATATTAATGGGTAACACGAAAGAGATTGATTATTTTTTCGATATTTTACATGTTTTTGCTATATACATCCCTGTCTGCTGCGATAGGGGATGATCAGGGTTTGCAAAAATCGCTTTCAATAGATAACGAACAATGATAAAAGAAAGGCAAACAATATTTGGAATCACTTCAAGTCATGAAAACAAGTTGATCGAATCTGTACACAAGTGCGGAAAAAAACAAAACGCATTGTTCTCGCTCATTGTGGAAAACAAGTTAAAATGCAACATCAGAACCCGTGCTCGCTGTGGAAAACAGATTAAAAGGCAATATCAGAACCCGTGTCCCGTGTTTGGAGCTTTTTAAAACGAATTTATCATGGGCAGGGTCGGTTTTAGCCGGATGGTGGCCCCGGTCTGACAGTTTGTGGGGGCCTCAAAAAGGTTGGTTTTAGTACATTGGTACCCCCTCTCTCCCAGCACCACCTCCCCCCTTCAGTTGTTTATAATGACAGCTTGTCTCTCACGGTATGCTACACATAGCAAATGTATACAGAGATGATGGGGTCGCTAATTTCGTAAGCACTTATGGGGGAGGGGGAGCCATGTTCTTACGCTCCATATAAATAAGGGTTTGAATCCAAAGGAGAATGAGATAATCTCTCACTTATCATGTCTGTATACGCTCTCGATATAGCATACCGGGCCCTCCTTAGCTGTGCGGTAAGACGTGCGGCTACAAAGTAAAATCATGCTGTGGGTGGCTGAGTTCGAGTCCCGGTGCCGGTCTAGGCAATTTTCGGATTGGAAATTGTCTCGACTTCCCTGGGCATAAAAGTATCATCGTGTTAGCCTCATGATATACGAATGCAAAAATGGTAACTTGGCTTAGAAACCTCGCAGTTAATAACTGTGGAAGTGCCTTATGAACACTAAGCTGCGAGGCGGCTCTGTCCCAGTGTGGGGATGTAATGCCAATAAGAAGAAGAAAAAGAAGAAGATAACATACCGTGAAAGATTTTTTTCGGTAGCTGTTACAATAATGAATTGATTCGGCGGGCTACAACCCATGATAAATTTCTTTCCATGAGCCTCAATTGCGGGGGGCACCGGTTCTTATGATGCATTTCAACTCGTTTTACACAGCTGTGCGAAAAAAATATGGCCCCCAACATGAAATGAGTGAGAACAAAGCGTTTTATCAAATCCCATCGGTGGGGGTCGCCTATCCGAATCAGTTTTTTTCCAACTTATATACAAGTGCGATAGTTTTGTTTTCATGGCTTGTTATGATTAGAAGAGGTTTTTGTCTCTCTTTTATCGTTGTTCGTTATCTATTGAGAGCAATTTCTGCAAATCCTGAAAAAAATATTTGTAGGGAAAAAATCTTACATGGGGGGAGCGGGGGTTGAAAAACACAGAAAAATCGCTTATGCAATTACCTACACGGAAGAAAAAAGTACCCAAAATTGAGTATTTTTAAACTTACTTTTGAGTTATTTTTTCTCTTCTCTTTCATCCACTCTTTCTTTTGTTGTCAAAAACAAAAGAGCCAAACAATCCAACGACGCCAGTTCAATACGGGAAGCCAATTTTGAGTTTTATTACCTGAGGTCGAAATTGAGTGAATTAAACTTACATTTGGGTAAATAAATTTTCCGTTGGGTACTTTTTTAACATGGGAGTAAAGGCAAACTACTTCGACCCTACTTACTCAATTTTGGCTTCCCGTACGGATGTTCGAGGTTGGGTGAATTAAACTCACTATTGGGTAGTTTATTTCTTCCGTGTAGTGTACGGCCCTAAGTGAGAGATTTTTAATACTTTTTTGGATTCAAACATTGAGAATGATTGATGATTGCTTGCATACGACGCTGCCGACGACGTGAAACCGGCGACGTCGTTGGCATGCGCGTTGGGCTTGGGAGAAGGAAAATTTTTCACTTGGTTTCATTTTTGAAGAATCGGCGCTAAATGAGCGCTATATGATTCGATAATTTATTAATAAGCAGATTGAGATTCAAACTTAGGTCTTTTACCTTTTCTGGTAAAAGGATAGTCAGGTGTGGTTTTTATATCAAAAATAAATTGCTCGGTGATAACCGGAGTAAGAAGGTGGGTAATTGTAAGATTGTATTGATGAACAGCAAGGCAGCCACTTTGAATTAAACCGTGAGAGGCTTTAATTACAGTCAACGCGGGTAAGATTGTTCCACAATTTCAATACCTTGCATAGAATGCTGTATAATGGAATTAACGTATCTAAGAACAAGAAAACTAAAATAGACGAGCTCGGTGGGCTAATGGCCATCGCTTTATTTTATAAGCAGGAGGTCGTGGGTTTAATTCCAGGCTCGGCTCTTCCCTACTTTTGTATTTCTATTTCAGCTCTTTTAGTGTTTCACGTTCTATCAACACAATTCTTACTGTTATCCAGGAGTTAAAGACAGAAGCCAGCTCGCTGACAGATGATTTACTTACTATTACTTCTTTTTCTTTATTTGTGTGGAAACCGTGGAAACTCAACAAAAAACTCGGAAGCAACATTTTACACTCCAATAAAAACTTGTTTGAATTTGCTGTTTTTAATGTCTGTTATATGTCTTATTTGTCATATTGGAAACGATTCTCATGAAAATATTTTTTTTTATTTTACGAACTATCACTTTTAAGCTTAGTTTAGTTTGAATTAGTTCAGAAATTGAGAAATATCTGAAAACACTACACAGGTTGAAGAATTGATCATGCGACACCTCTGGTTGCCGTTTGCATAAGAGCACGTTTGTTTTTTCGGCGCTAGTGAGTAAACTAATGTTATTGTAAAGTAATATTTGTAGCACATCCAAAATAATATTTCAAGTTGAATTCAATTTCCAAAAACGTGGTACGCTGGAAAGGGCATGCAAAACCCTACAAATTTGTATAACGGTATCCAGGAAAACCTTACTTTTGTGTTTGTGTATCATCATTGTTTTCGATAACTGCTGGATAGCAGCAAGAGTTGTTAAAAAGTTTACCATAGCGGATCTTCTTTACATACTTAGGGTTACTGCTCCTGGACTTCATCTCAAAGCTCCGATGTTATCCCTTGAAAAGCAAAGCAATGAAGGAATTTGATTCGTTTTTTTTTTAATTTTTGTGATGTTTTTCAGCATTGAGCACGCATGTGAGCAGAAAAAAAGGAACGAAACTAGTGCTGCATTTCTTTGTTTCGCGATAAGATGAATATACGTTCAGTGGGATGGAACACGGAACAGTTCCCCTACGTATCACAAAATTATATACCTGAACTTCTTCCCAATTATAAACATTTTTTATTGATACATTTGATGTGTTTCACTTGGCCAACTCACCTAAGCCCTGCGGTTGGTGAGCCTATTTTTTTACACTGCATTTGTTTGTTTATAATTTTTCCCTGAGTTTTTTCATCGATAAACAAATTCACTTAGGTATGTGCTCAAGGCTTCTATATTTATAATTAATGTACGTATCTATTTTAAGGGCAAAGCTGACTTGAAAAGATTGCAGTATCCAGCAAGAATATTACTTCGAACATTATTCAAATCTATGACAAGAGTTAATGAGGTGCTCATGTTTTCCGCCTCACTAATTAAATTTGAGATAAAATTCTCATTTAGTTTTTTGCTGGGATTATTTTTAGTTCCTCTGAGTTGATTTCCAGCCTTATATTCAAATATTATTTCCATGATGTGATCAGTGATAGCACGCCATATGTAGACATATTTCATCTGATTCATATCAATATTTTATTTTTTCCGAAAATATATGGCAACACAAAAGGTTATATCAAAAACATTTTGCCTGAATGGCATTTGATCTCTACTTCTTATCCTAATCCGATTCACTAAATGTTCAGGTACCGTCGTCGGGGGTGACAATGGGTCAAATGGGGGTGAGAATGGGTCACTGTTTCAAGTTCTTAGAATGCTTGTAGAAAAGATTGAATGTATCTGTGGGCAAGAAGACTAAAATATAAGAGACCTTTTTGAACGATTTTGGTATCCGACCTCCACGCTGCCGGTGAGAGCGATGACCCACTCTCACCCCCCAGACCCATTATCACCCCCGATGGCGGTAGAAAATGTTTTTGCTTTGTGTTCGATGTGCGTGCTGTTTAAGATATTTTTCCAAAAACTTCATTCTACATAGTTGGATGGATGGAATGGATGAAATTAATAATTTTGGACCAGTCTAAATTATCGAAGTAACAACGGTCTGCAGCGCAGGGGTGGTTAGAAAGGCTAGATTCGGGTACAGCATGGATGATATTTATAGTTCCACTTGGTACCAAGCGATACGGGTATTAGCAATTCGGTGGAGCCTAGCTTGCGGTAACAATCGTATTAAAATCTCTTTTTTCTGTAGGGGTTACCACCCTTTATACTTGTGACACATATATGATACCAATATCACTGTACAGCATAAAATCATATGTCTGTCACCCAGAATCACGCTGGTATCACGATAGCACGATGATTTCCGTACCCTGCCCTTCGACCGTTGTATGGTACGAAACAGAACATAATTTGTTGTTTGAAATGTCAAATAAGCCGTTTGACATATGAAATTAAAACAAACATTTCAAGCATAATTTTTCATAACGACGTATGTAACAATTATGAGGATTCGAGAAATCCTTTGCAGAAAGTTGGCAAAACTTTTTCTAAAACTGTTTTAAAACTAAATCTTTTTTCAATACTTTTTTCCGCTGGCATGCATCATTACATGACACGTAATAAGCGTGCTTCACAGCAAAGCTCAGTTCATTCAAATTCACTGTGAAAAACGATAAAATTATACATACACCGGTATGCTACACGTACGTCGGTGTACATTGGTCGGTTTTCCATAGTTGCACGATTGACGCAACTGCAGTTTTGTTTTGTTTTGCTTTTTTTTGTTACATAGGTCGCTCTCAGTTCCCATATGTTAAAGCGACGTATGTAACAGTGAGACTTCAAAAATAGAAATTTTTACATACGTCGATTCGCAAAAAGATCGAATTAAAGAATTTTAAGATCTAAAATCAGTAAAATCGATGCGTATTATTTAAAGCCGCGTGTGATTGTCACGTTGTATTAAAAACCCCGTTTTGTTTACTTTTGTTACATACGTCGTTATGAAAAATTTTGCTTGATTTGCAAGCTGACTGAGTAAAAATCGTTTTTCTGCAATTCCGGATGATTTTTTTCACAACAATGGCATAATAATTATTCGTAAGCCCATTATTTGCTACAATTTTGCTCTGAAGATGTCTTTATATTGATTTTGCCAGTTCTTGGGTTGTTTCCGGGATGATCTACCTTCACTTTTACATTATATTCAATGGTTTGAGTTCTGTATGTGATTTCATACATGTTGTGCAGGGATCCCATAGGTTTTAATTGATATGAGGTCTGGGGATTGGAAAGTATGGGAGATCTTTGATTTGCCATTAGTCAGCATCTACTTTTTTAGATGGGAAGAATGTTTTGTACCATTGTTTTGGACAAATACAAAATTAGATCTATGACCCAATTGAACGGTGCTGGCTTTATCCTTCAAAATGTCCACATGAATATCATAGAATAGAGGGAATAACGTCAGCAGAAATAATAGCCAGAACTCGCATATTTCTGCTAAAATACCTATACGAAGAATTGGAAAACTATGACGTTTTCATATCGATGAATGAACTGCTGATGCGAATTTACAATTTATTCAAAAAATATGGGTAAATATTTTTTAATACTCATAAAGTAACAGTAGTAACAGTTTATGATTTCTATACATTTTGAGGAAAAATATAGTTTTGGAAAGCGGTAGAATCAGTTTCAAAGCAAGCTGTCAAATTGATACAACGGTGGAAATGAAAGATGTATGTCATCTTGTCACTGTACGCGTACAGCGTGATATGAAAATCATTATGCGGAAATCATATGTTTGTCGATAGTATTACACTCGGCCACACTAGTGTATGTGATGTCGATAGAAATATGCCATCCGACAGGGGCGCATAAAATTTGCCTGTCTAGCATAATACCATGTAAACGACCGTGCTGTTGGTCTTGCTCCCCCAACTCGAACGATTAGACTCTTGAGCGTGAAAGGACGGAAAGACGAATGGACGCAAGATATAAAGAACTGAGCTGAGAAATTAAATCACAGCCACAGCAAGCAAGCAACCATGAATATCAATGGTAATAATAAGAATAATGGCAGCAGCAAAGGTAAGTAGTGTAGCAGCGTTGCTAACTACAAAAATCAACATACAGCCATGAACTCTTTAAGATTCGGAACGATATTGGTTTTTTTGTTGTTGTTGGAAACCGTCGTTCAAGTTCGCAAAACTATACCTACCTAAGCGATATTCTTAATCGAATTATACGTTACTGTCAATGTAATTTTTCGTGCCTATCTATTTTAAAACCGTGAATTTAATTTGGGACTTCACATCACTTCATCGTTCCCATAATTTACTTTTCAAAAACAAATGAATAAAAAGCAAATTAACCCGTTTCTCATTCTTTGGTTATTGAAGCGATTGAGCAACGCCTATTAATGAACGGGATCGAGTAAATTGATGCTTTATTCTTTAATTAAGATGTTTATTGGAACGTAAGATGGAAATCACCAGTCAATCGGACTTGTTACTGACAAACGTACGAGGCAAACAACTTGGAAGAATGAACTGAGATTTGGCGTGATTTTGCGGTTAGTTCAACGCAATAAATAAATTTCGGGAAATGTAACTATGATAGTATCCAAAAGGCAATCTAAAGGCGAGTTCGCTTATATTCCAATTAGTACAAAACTCCGTGCATCATTCTTGCATAACTTTCCTGGAGACAAAAAAAAACAAAGTTTTCATTATTACTCTAGACAATGTATCTGCCAGCTCTGTCCAGAGAATGATTGAAAAAAAAAAACCGGTATGAACACACATTCCAGTAAAGATCAAGTTCTGAAAGCTTTCATTTGGCCGAACAAAAATCAAATCCTAATGAACCAGTTGATGAGCGAGCTCGCATTAATTCCTCTCATCTCCTCATCAACGGTGATCCCACCGCCGAACCAACGAAACAAGTCGAGGGTATGTACGTACGTACAGTGAACCGACCTAGACGTGTGGTTACAGAAAAAAAAACGGATGTAGAACTCTGGGGTGCGGTATAATACGGGGCACGGCGGACACTCTGTGGAGGTCGGCACGGCACAGCATCAATGCGCGGATTTTCGTTTCACTTTTTTTCCCCAATGTAACACAATCTCCTCTGCCTCTCTGTCTCTCGGCTTAGGCTTTGGTGGTTTAACGTGGTGGAAGATCCTTGAATCAGCACTGTGTGCTTGTTTCTTTTTTTTCTGCTTTGCTTTGCTGCTCAACAACCTCCATTCATCCACCACTTTGCAGATGGTGGCTGACGGCAATGATGATGATTGGCGGCCCTGAATCCGAACTGAGAACAATGTGAGACCATGCTACTGCCATTACACAGTCAGTTCAAACTTCCAGCAGCAAATTTCCGCTTTTCGAGATTGAATTTGCGTCAATTTTTGTGCAGTCGATCTTTAGATGAATATAATTCTTGGACCGCTGGGGAGATTTGATTTGCTATTATTATTATTTGATAGAGTCCATTAACAGTTGTTGGAAGAGATGATTTCAAATGTTGGCTCCAAAGGTTTTCTTGTTGCATTTCTAATAGATATTAGATATGTACTTTGGTCGACTTTTGCTATCCACATCTGATATGATGTACTAAACAAATAAAATAAACTACCTATGAATAAAATAATTGATTATTTCATGATTATTAACTCCTGCCAGTGATACTTCCCTTCTCATAATTAGTTAACTCGGGCACCATTTCAGTCTTAACTAATTAAAGTGGTAACCAACAACAAACGAATCCAATAATTTTTCCGTTCATTGCAATTTGCTCTCAAATTTATTAAACACTAGTCGACCCGGCAGACGTTGTCCTGCATAGTAGGCGTAAATACTCATGGTCAATTTCCATACGAATCTTATTTTAGTATTTCACGATTTACTCAAACTCATTCGTAATTTTTGCATGAGGAAATATCATATAAACCCGTCGGAAACGATAATGAACATATCTGCTGAAGTAATGAAGAAAATCCATCCAGCCGTTTTCGAGTTATGCGGATACGAACACAGACCATTTCATTTTTATATATATAGACAAGTCGACCCGGCATACGTTGTCCTGCATAGTAGGCGAAAATGTGCGTTGCGAACTGCTTATGCAGAATTCCCATACGAATCTTTGTTTCAGTATTTCACGATTTGCTCAACTTTACATATGATTTTCACATGAGGAAATATAATATAAACCCGTCGGAAACGATGACGAACATATTTGCTGAAGGAATGAAGAAAATCCATCCAGCCGTTTTCGAGTTATGCGGATACGAACACAGACCATTTCATTTTTATATATAAGAAGAAGAATAGATATTATAGCACATTGATATATAAACAAAAAATTACAAGCACATTGTTTTTATGTTTAAAGTTTTGAATTTTATGTAAAAAAAATTTGGCGGACAATTTCGTAATTGGTTTCTGCTAAAATTGATTTATTTAGCGAGCGAGGTGGGCTGACCAGGTACAGAACAACTTGGCGAGCGTGATGCACATTCGAGGATGGAGCGTCAAATTGTTGATTCAGTGTTATCTGTTTAGATGCAAGCTAAATAAATGAAATGATTTATGTATGTATGTATGGAAATTTTGTTTTTTTTTCAATAGATTTTTTTATGGAAAATTATTCTTTATAATAGTAATTTTTACTTCTAAAAGTGTTCATATATTTTTGTTTCTTGATTTTTTTAATGGATGGTTTATGGAAATTTTGCAATATTTAGGGATATTTTGTAATTATTTATTGCTTCTACCCTGAATTCTTTATTGGCTACTTCTCAATTTTTTGTGTGGAATATTTTTAATTTTATTTTGCTACCAATCAAATTAATATTTTAAATATTAACCCAAATATGTATTGTAGTTTGAAGAAATATAGTCAAATAAGTACAAAACAATCTTGTTTACCTAAATACAGCGCTGGAGTAGATTTTAATTCGAAAGTCAAGTAATTCTTGCCAGGTAATACAAATTGAATACACTCTTCAGATTTTACTTATGTTTTTTTTAAATGGTCCATCTATATACCGTTTCCCCTTATTCTAGAACCAGTTCCCCACTGGCGTTTCTTATTTCATTTTTTTTCTTCTTGTGAGACCTGTAGTATCAAACATGAACGAAGCGCTTTTGATGAAGACTCGAACACAAACGTAACGACTGGATCGATTCCTGACTGTCGGCAATAGAGACGAATAAAAGACAAGATTCACTGAGATGCACGCTGGGTATTGTGAATGGATCAGCAATGTACACTACCTCGCTGTATAGCAGCACACAGTTCTTATTTCCTTTAACGCACATATCATCCCAGCGAGGGCAACAGTTGTCGGTCGTAACGTGACCCTTAAAAGTTCATAGCCTTTTTGCTCAACCTCCGATGTGTTGTGGATTTGTGCATATTCGCAATTTCAATACTGCCAATAACAGTTTTGCACTGGATCCGACTGGATGATCTTCTCGGCTGAGGAAAACAACCATCTTGAACGGGATGGCGAACAAAATGCGTTTTTGTTTAAACATTGCAAAACGGTGATTCATTGCTGTATGTGAACTAAATAAATTCCATTGGTTCTGACACGTGATTAATAAGTTAATTGGATGTTGTTTTTCTCGGCTTTATCATTTGAGCTGGCGCAGTGCAACCGTGCTTTCATTCTAGCGTCCTTCATGCTTTTCAGTACGTATGCCATTTATTTAAGTAGTAAACATTTTTGTTGTGACTAAACAATGATGGTTGAACTCATTTACTACATATTTTAAAATATACTGAACTGCATGTTGTGAATTAAAAGGCGATGATTTCTCAAATATCCCGAACCGTAAGATGCGCGCTTGAGCTAAGAAAGTCTCCGCCCTTATGAAGCTGGAGATGGCTGGGTGCAATTTCCAGTCCGGTCTAGGGAATATTCTCGACTTTCTGGAGCAAAAAAGTATCATCGTGTTAGCCTCATGATATGAAATGCAAAAACAGTTGCTTGTGGGTGTGCAATGTCAATAAAGAGAGAAAAAAGGTTGGAAGCGGTCGACTTTTTCAAGTGTCATTGTTCTGATAGATACCTGGATACCTGTTTGGCTACATCGTCAATACATTTTACCTTTCGTATTGTAGATCTCCATAATCGTTCTACTTGGTCGATGCTCATTCAGATTACACCGCGTGCAGCAAGCGTGTTCGAGGCCTTCTAAGAAGTCGTCGGCCTCTATCCGATTCTCTGTTAAATACTGTTCGCCATTCTCTCTTCCGACATTTGTACTTAGTGATAAGCCCACTCAAATCTGCCATATTTTATATGATGTACAACATTGTCTTCTTTTACACTTGATAGCTCGTATTTCATTTGCGCCACAGACCATTTTTTAGTTTCCCACCGAGTGTTGTACGCGAAGCTTTTTGCTCGAAAAATCCGAAAGCTTGTCCGTAAAGAATAACTGATAGAATCAGAGTTTTACACAGAGCAAATTTCGCTTCCGTCTGCATGTTGCTGGAACTAAGCTGGTTATGTAAGCCATAGAAGCCCCTATTCGCAGCATCTATACGTTTTCTTACTTCACGAGAAATGTCATTATCACATGGCACAAGCTTTCGAAGGTAAACAACTTCAAACACATCCTTATCAAGCAATACCTTTGGATCTACCTCTATCTCTACCCGCAACCATGTAGATTGTCTTGGTATAGTTAAACCTATCCTTGCCATCTCCCTCTTTAGTTGGACAAAAGCCTCCACTATTGCTCTGCGATCGACTTCAATGAGGTCCAGAAGCATATGCGACCGTGTGATGGAAGTGTCATTCTTTTGCACGCCACATCTCCTAATCGCCCTCTCGAATGCAATTTTGAACAATAAATTTGAAAATCATCCTGCTTCAATTCATCTGAGGTCACAAACGAGTCTTACACCTCGTCTCCAATTCGAATACTTGATTTCGAGCCATCAAGCGTTACACGTATCAGCCTTATCAGTTTCGCTGGCGAACCATGTTCAAACATTATCTGCCACATCTCACTTCTTTTCACTGAATCATACGTTGCTTTGAAATCAATGAACAGATGGTGCGTAAGCTGTACTTGCGGAATTTATTGCGGCTGAGCAAATGATCGGGTCCTGCAAAAAACCTGAGTGGTATTTGCCGACGAAGGATTCCTCAAGCGGTCTCAGTTGGTTAAACAGAATACGTGACAGAATTTTGTATGCCGAGTTTAGAAGAATGATCCCGTGTACTTCCCAGCAGCTTTACTGATTGTCAATAAATTTAGAGCTTTATTAATCTCATCAAGGGTTGATGGTTCGATAGCTTGACCGTCGCCGAGTATGCCCATCCAGCTTCTTAACACACTTTCGTTTTCATCGTTCAACATATACTCGAAGTGTTCCTAACACCTGGCTGCCACCATAGTCTTGTCTGTCAGCAAATTGCCCTCTAAGTCATTGCACATGGCTGGTTTTGGAGGAGTTCCCGCTTTCGAGGAGCTTCTTGTCGGAGTAGGCTAGATGCGCCCTCGGAGACTATCCGAGTTGTTCGCGATCGCGACCGAGGCGGGCGCTAAACTGCTGCTAACCGCAAGTCGAGCACATCTGTATATGGGGCTCCATATACAGATGTGCTCGACTTGCGGTTAGCGGCAGTAAATGGCTCAATGAATAAGGTGAGAGCTGAATGGCTCATGGCAATCAAAACTCGGTTATTGGTGTAGGCTAGGCCCACCGCCGGGGATCAGCTGAGTAGATTGTGGCGTGCGACTGCACTAGGCTCCGGGTCGTCGGGGCACCAGTGAACCGGAAGTTATCCCCACCCGGAATCCATGGATTGACCTCGGAACTCGTCCGGTCACCCGTTGAGACTTCCGACGTCGGGGAACTCCCCGTCGAAGTAGGATTGATCCACCACCGGGGACTATCCGAGTAGTTCGCGACCAATGCGTGAGCTATATGGCTCAACGGTTAAGCAAGAAGCTAAAAGGCTCTGTGCATGGGAAATCGGTTAATCGGAGTAGGCTAGGTCCACCGCCGGGGACCAGTTGAGTAGATCGTAGCGTGCGAATGCACCGGCTTCGGGTCGTCGGGGCATCACTGAACCGGAAGCTTTCTCAAACCGGAATCTTTGGTCTGACCTCGGCACTCGTCCGTTCACCCGTTGAAGTGAGAATGTGTTGAAATGTGAATGGATCTATGAAAAAAATGAACATGTTAACCAGGTGAAAGTGTAGTGTTGGCAATGTAATAGCCATCCACGGATGCGGGTCGTCGGTATCGGGGGAGCTTCCGCCGCGGTGGGACTTCCCGTCGGAGTAGGATAGATCCGCCGCCGGAGACTATCTGAGTAGCTTGCGAGTACGTTGAGAGCTAAATGGCCCTAAAAAGATAAAGAAATTAAGATGTGGTACTGAATGGCACAAAGAAAAAATAAAGGGCTCAACGCTTTTGTGTGCTTGTTGGCAAGGTAGCCAAAGGGCTCAGACGTAGAACAAAACATCGAGAGAAGGTACTGTGAGGAGTACTTTCAGTACTGCTTTCCCCCGCAGAAGTAATACTGTAAGGTAGTCCCAGGAGGAACAGGGCATTAGAAGAGAGGGTAACTCAAGTAACTTTCTGTTACTTGGGTGGGTTTAGTGGAACCGGCGGTCTGGCCTTTTGCCTACTGCGTCAGCCCCACTCCCTGAGTGATAATTTTAGGTGTCTGTATGCAAATTTGCCTTCATCCCTATATACATATAAAAAAAAACATGGCAGGCACTGACGCACTCTTATGCCGCGCGCCATTTACAGTCGCCTTAAACTTCCGCATTCGTTTCCATTCATGTTTTCCTGAGCTTCAGTTATCACATCCTCTTCGTGCTGCCTTTTGTTTCTGCGGTTAGTTCTTTTGTCTGCTGCCCCTTCTACACTGTACCGTTCTCTATTGTATCGGGTACAAGCCACTGGCATCCGATTCCTGGTAGCATTTTCTCGTCCGTCATTCGATGGCATTTATCATCGAACCAATCATTTTGTTGGCGTTGTTGTGCAGTCCGAAATACTTCCTGCGCTGTGTTGGTTCTATTTGTGAACAAGTGCCGCTACTGGGGGCCAAGTGTGTTGTGGATATGCTTACTTGTGAAATAGGTACTGTTGATTGCCTCCCCTCTAGCAGCAGCAAAGGTCAAAGTCCCAGACCATTATCGTTGGAATCAAAATGAAGGCTTTCCGTACCAATAACAGGGCGAAAGAAGCGTTTGCACGTTTGCATCCCCGATAGCATTCTTTACATCATTTATTGGACACTCTCCGTATGCCTCAAGGTTCTCATATAACGCATCCTTCATGTCATCCAGATTATCGTCCGTTAGAGCATACATGCTGATCAGGCTGTAGCTAGAGGATTTCATTCTCAATATGTAAATGCAGTCGGTTATCAGCTTCCACCTGATAACACGCTTCATGTGCTTCCCGATTATCATGAAGCCAACTCCACGTTCCGCTCTGTCAGCGCAGCCATAGTAGATTGCGACAGGATCAAACTTCCGCAGGTCATGAACCAGGAGCCCAAATCGTGCGGATTTATTCAAAGTTCTCATGTTTAAAGATCCGACCTTAGTCCCTCGCTGAAACTCGCACGATGATCAGCCGCCTATAACATGAGGAAGGGACGCTATTGTGAGTCGCTTCTAACATGAAGAAAAGGCGTTCGATTAGTACCCCCTCCTCTTCCTTATCAGCATACAACCATAATTCTCACTGAGGTTGGTTGCCCGATATTTTCTGAAGTTGCTCGTACTCCTGCCGACACCACGGGGATATAGTTGCTGGGTGAGAGGCTTGGGACTACTTTATTCCTTAACGTGTGCGAAGCATCAACGTTACGTATAACCCAACATTCACTTACCTGTTAACAAGAGCTAATATAAGACAATCGTTTGCATATAAATTTTGATTTGTTTAGTGAAATTTTTTTACTTGTCAGTACTAACAGACTAATTCTTGTCCTGTAATACGGTAGATCACTTTGACGTAGTGTGCTACGGTGTACGATCTACCAAAAAGATTCCTAGCTTAATCCATTTTTCGAGCAAGGGCAAAAAGTTGTGGTAATTAAGGATTAATCGTATTTAGTCCTCGTTATCAACAACAGTGTTTGGAATATCACAACATTAACTTTACCCTGCAGATATTTGAAAGACTCGAATTTCAACCATTTGAGGCTAAACTGTATGCAGCAGAAGCAACTTTTCAGCAATAAGTTGAAAAAACCTCGGTGCCTATCCTAGACTGATCTGACTGCTGGAAAAAATGAGTTAGGGGTTTTAATGCGTACTAACTCTTCACGAACTGTTAACAATGGTAGTGAGAGGAACACACAGAAATTCTTGTTACTCAACAATTGTTTTCTCAACACGGGTAAAAATCCGTTCCCGGAAATGAGAAAATAATTCATGATTTCATGAATCCAACGTGTTTTCATGTTATGAAAATACACCATGAATATAAATCATGATTTCATGATTTATTTTCGCGTAACGCAACCAATGCGTTACGATTTGGTTGTTGAGATCGAAAAATAAAAAAAAGTTCAACAGGGGTTTTGAACTCGAGTACACCGAGTGAGAGTCCGGCGTGCTACCTTTCAGCCGTTCTCACTTCTTGGGAAGGGAGTGTTCGAAGTATAACCGGTTATGCATTTTGTCGACTGTTGAAGATTGCGCAGTACCATGAATAATGTTCCTGAAATCATGAACTGGCATGATTCATAATTTCATGATTTTTTATTCATGATTGTGGGTATGCATTTGTTTCCGTGAAGAAAGGATTGATTTCCTATTGACAAAGCCTTCAATGGGATTGCTCTCTGTGAAGGATCTAAATAGCGGGACCTTGTCATTATGGTTTTGAGAAAACAAGAACTGTATCGAAACCAACATTGCATTGCTTCTCAATATTAATGGAATAATTCGACATGTACTTATACACTAAGGATACGGATAATCAATGTTACAATAGATCTAATGGTCGGAATGGCACATCCGAACAGAAAAAATAATACTATTCTATTTAATTCTACCATTCAAAAAACAATTACAAGACAAAAATCATTGGAGACGGCAAAGCTGTTGAGATCGAAATGTGTACATTCACTCATCGGATGTCAGATTTGACTGTTTACAGAGGTGATAAGTGAGATTTTCATTTCTCTCTGGATTCAATTCCTGTTCATATCTATTTATGCACATATGTGTTATAGCTATAGAATATCATCAGTTACTGGATTGATGATTAGATGGAGCTGCTACACGAAAACTTGGGTAATTTTCAATAGGTGTTTGGTATGATTTGGCAGGACCACGGCCATGTTGTTTTGTCGTTTTCGGACATAAAGAATGCATATGCAAATTTTATGGCAAATTAAAAACTAAAAAAGTGACCTTCAAATTCGAATTAATAGAATCGCTCGTATGTATTATAATTTTTCAGCTTCAGAGTTCGCATCTTGATGGCTTCCAGTGTTCACTTTTCTTCCGAATCAGATTTATCAAATCTGCTAAACATGCAATAAACGGTTTTGAGATTGAAATTCAGTTTGGCACACAGTCATACTAATTTTTTCCACCATTAAAAATATAGGTGGACAAATGCTTGGATCTCTGTTTCTCTGTGACACTACATTTGAAACACATCGCAAAACAAGTATCAGAAGTCATGTTTTGCTGTATTTGCCAATCTATAACCATATCTATTTTTGATGGCAGAGTACCATATCCAGCAGTAAATAGAGCAGTGGGGGTGTCTGGTCGATGTGGACAAATTCACATTCTATGCAAATTTATGTATGAATGTAAAACTTTAGCTCCCAAAAAAATGCTTCATAGCGGCAGCACACGGTGAATATGGCGTCAACCAGCGTACACGTTCTGCTACCTGTGTAAACAGGTTGGTGGAACGAGTTCAGAACTTTTCAGTTCCTTGAACGGGTCCAAGTTTTGGTGGAAGGAAAGATCGACAAGTCAATACACATTCAACCAGAATGAAGCAAGTATTTTTGAAGTTCAGCAGCCATCTTTTAACTTCTACAAAGGTTGACAAACCGACGTGAATAGAAATTCACTTTCTGAAGAGCATTCGAAACATCGTTACCTGCGCTGAAAAAGCCATAGAATCAACAACTGAATACCTACTGGTTGTGACATTCGCCTTTTACCGCACCTCAAGAGTATACGAACCCAACGAGAACGGCCAATAAACTTTGCCTGTTTAAAGCACAACGACGAAGACACATGAAACCTTAGTTTATTTTATCCTTTCATAGTAACTATGAAGCCATGGAAGAAAAACCGTCTCACTTGCCGATAATAGTGAGCACCGGGAAGAAACCTTCTTGTGCTACATCTTTCGGTTCGTTGATTTTCTTTCACGACGTCGTTCTCGCATTGAAATTATGGCGAATTCTTAGGGTTCCCCGTCGTACCAGTCATGACTTCTCCGGTGTCGGCGTTTTCGCTCTCTTCATCACAACCTTCACCACCACTTCCCGATAGTTGAAGGTTGGGGGTTCACATTTTTATTGTGAGCTTGGGAAAAAATGTCGAGGGGCCAAGTAATTGAGAAATTTAATCGCATTAGTGTATAATTTACTGCTGCAAGCGGATCATCTGATTTGAAATTTGAGAGTTTGAAATGAAATGTGTTTGGGATTTATTCGTTTCCATGTGTAATGGTTCATAGTATATTTTCAGAGACTCATACGTTTTTCGAGTCGTGTCTAGAAACATTAAAGACGGGATAACTGTTGAGGTTGATATACGTATCTGTATAGTTACAATCAAGTAGTGAAAACAAATGAGCTTGATCATGCTTAATCAAGTTGAATTCGTAGTTGCTACTTCGATAAAGCATCAAAGATTTTGCAAGGCAAAACACCTTCGCATCACAAAGCTACGATTGAATTACATATATCCTTACGTAGTACAACATGTATCAGTAAATATTGTTACTTTTGTGAAATGTAAAAATTACTAATAATAATTGTTGAGATTTTCTATTCAAGCATTTGCTTCAATAGATCAAATTATTGTATTTCCTCTAGTCCATGCCCAGCTTATTCAACGTGTTGATCGGAGTAGCCAATTTATTGCCTCCTCATCCAATCAAGTCTAAATCGCAGTTTCATATTTGAAATTAATAAACGAAGGCCATTTTTTGTCGTGTTACTCAACCTAATTTGCATGAGTTTAGACTGAATTTACTATTTATAATTCAAATCTCCTGATTTTTTTATTTTTCTGTACACTGTCCTGGTTTTGTATTTACTTTATTTCCAAAAAAAATGAAACCTTCAAAATATCATAGAAAGAGGAACTTCGAGTAAAATAAAGCTTAGCCCATAACTGTTTGCCAATGAATTCTCCCCTACAGCTTTTCTCAATTACTCGTCCGGAGTTTTTATACCGAAAATGATCACCGATGTCGCTACTCGAAATCTATTATTCAAATAAGCCATCACAAATTCGCAATTTAATTTATTTTCTCGCATCAGGTCGTCTTGTTGTCGTCTCATCGGTTTACCCCTCGAAACCGGTCCTTGCCTTCGTGTCGCAGTCGTCTACCGAATATGTATGACGTCTCTTCGATTTTGGCCAGAGATTTACCTCCAGTCCAGCCAGCAGTCATCTTGAGCACCGCATCGGTTGCTTTTGGTCCGTGCTCTGATTATGCTTCTTTCGTTTCTCTTTCGTTCAGGTCCTCCCCCGCCGTTTACCGATCATGTGGTCGAGCTTCCTGCCTGGCAGCCTCTGTTCTCGCTCTTTACATTTTATTCCAAACACGCTGGTTCTCATTCGCTTTTCAGGTTCTTCAACAATTACTTTCGATCTCTTTGTGCGCTTTTGCTGGATTGAATTGCTTGTTGGCTTGGGCGTTCTTCCTGATGTCGTGCTTTTGCTAGACAATAGCAACAGCGCAAGATGTGGTCAGTCGGTTGCCCCGACAGGCACATTTCTGCAAGCCAATACAGCAAACTATACGAATACATCAGTTCTACTTTTCTTGATTTGGGCAAAGGGTATGAATATCACTTGAAAATTAGTATTTGGAGTTCCACAATTAGACTCGATTCAGAATGTCTATGGTTAACCGATTTGACTCTAAAACAATCTATTTATCACTGCAAATCATATCCATATTAAATCTCCCTAGTAACATTTTGGTTTTATGCTGGTTTTATAACACTCTTGAAGAGTAAATTATGGTCTTCAAGAGCGTTATAAAACTTAAAATGTTTCTTGAGCTACTTGTATTATCTACTTCTTCAATAGCTGTACATTCCAACTGGAGTTTGGTTTGCTTTTCAACTTAGTGTTCTTTTATTATTTCTACACTTATTAATTGGATGTGCACACAAGAGTGTGGCAAAAAAAATTCTAAGACCGAGATGCGAACTTCCCATCGCAAGGCTAACTGGAGACCCGTTTCGATTATAGAAAACCAAAAGAATAGCTTCTCATGAATACTTCGAAATGTGCAATTTATAAGCTGCGATGCGGTGAGTAAAGGGCAGAAACAGACGGCATCGCTCTGTTGCTCTGTCTCTATGCTCCCCTTCTTGACCACCCGTTTGAAATGTCAGAACCGCGAGACTGAATTGGTATTCTCTTGTCGACATACGTTTGCGTCATTTACAACCGATTCACAGCACCGCCACTTTTTGCTGTGCAACAACTTGGTGGGAGTCAGAGATGCCGATAAGCTGGTGTAGATGCAAACAAAGTGAGGGGATGCTAGCTGTGGCTTTTGGGAGACGGAAAGCAGCCGCAGAGCCCATTGTGTATCAATGGAAGAGAATGTGTTTTGAATTTTCGCTATTTCCATTTCTGATCTCCAGTGCATGTGAGACTCTGTTGGCGTCTGCCACCATATCTAATAAAGGATTATTTTCATGAGCAATTCCGCATAAACAAACTCATATCATATAGAACAATTATTGTTCAAAAAAGTGTTGACAATCGATGTCTATTACGAAATCGTACGTTAAATGTTTGTTGTGTATTTCGTAGTTTTTTGGAAGCAACATGAGCACATGGTTGGGCTTCAGTAGTACTCATATCACTTTCAAGCATAAAAGACACTAACATGGGAAGCTTTCGGCTTCGTCTCAACATTTCTCGCACTAGACATGGTATGTACTCAACAATCTGTTCGAATACAGACAAAGAGACATAAACATCTACGAGCACGTGCAAGAGAGAGCTTTTTTATATCATTAAAGCTCAAATCTTTCACTGCTCTGGGAGTGCCTATATCTCTCACCCCCAGATTGAAATTACTTCAGAAAGCAAAGAAGGATGCAGGAAAAGTGTCTTCAGCACTGCTCCAACTCATCCAACTATAACCCTATGAACGTTATGTGTACGAAACAAACCTTCTCATTCAAGCTTTCACTATATCATAGTGTCGAGCCAGCTTCAGAGTGGCATTACGGTATTATTATTGGTTTTGCTCTCGATGTCTACTTCTTATTGTTTATTTGTCTTTATCTTTTGTTGACGGTGTATAGATCAGATATTCCCAACGTTTTGGACTCACGAGACATTTAGCTTCTTCTTTTTTTAAAAGCTTTGAGTTATAATACTTTAATACCTCCAAGGTCGTGGGTATCGACAACATGGCTTCCGACCGGACTGCAGAACCAGCTCAAACTTTGCTGGCCCTTCGAGGAAGTAAAACACTCAGAACTTGTCTCCTCGGACATCTCGCGTTCAATCGTACATGGACACCCCTAAAATTGAACCAGTTAGTTGCTAGGACCAGAGTGTAAAATAATCGAAATTTTTTAGTGAAGTCCATTTTTCTTCATTTGTCAGTTCACTTCCGACACATTCATAGTCGGCTCTGGACAGTCAATATTCAGTTGAGTATTAGTCATTGAATATTTATCCACATTTTACAAATTGATAAATTATCTGAAATCTGAATACGTTTCAAATGAGTAAAGTGATTTATCATACAGGACTGAATCCGATTTTAATCCGCGAGGCACTTTCAGCGGTAAACATGAACATAAACAATGATAATTATGTTTATTTTTCTGCACATTTCATTCAGTGACAGTCGAATGAATGAGTTCGTGGAGTAGTCGTCTGATTATGTCATTCTATGTTTTGAATATATACAGGGTGTTTGTTTCCTGAGTGTGCATATTTTGGGGGCAGCTTGGGGACTCCAAAACATGAAAAAGTGCCCATGGAACATAGGGTCGGAAATCACTGCTAAGTGAGTTATTCAAAATTCTATGTTTTATTTTATGGTCAACTTTATCAACCTCTATCTCATTAACCATTGATCGTATAATCTCAGTCAGCACACAGAACGAAAGCTTAAAGTCTAAGCTTTTTGAGCTTCGTTGACCTTATGTTGATAAAAGTGGTTTTAGGTACAGTAATTATGTAAACTTTCGAAAAAGTGTCAAAAATGACGTGCTTTTTTCTTATAATTTAGTGATTTTTTCATATACCCATTGGATATTATGAAACCTTTCTTCTACAAAACATTCTTATGCTTCTTTGCTTCCAAAATGTCCTTTGGTGGAACATTGTATGATTTGTAGTTTACCCGTAATTTTCAATTTAAAATAATTAAGAAAAATCATCGAACAGCAATTTTCATCGCGATGTTTGCTTCAAAATGTTGGTTGGCAACCCTACCTGTTCGGGCGTTCGTTGCCTGCACGTGGTGCGATCGGTTGTAAACACCATGCATGCCACTAATGCCGTGCAGAAGTGAGGTTCAAAAAACAATGGATCAGCTGATAGAAAAATTTGTTATTTTTTAATCAGGGCGTAAATTGTTTAAAAAAATCGCACGTTTGTGTGATTAACTTTGAAGAGCGTAAGTGTTAAATTTGCAAACTATCCACGCTGTCTGATGTAAGGCTTATCTGTTAGAAGCGGCCATAATTTATTTACAGATAATGCTTTTTCATCAGTAATTAACTATCATTTTTATTTTGTTTTCGCCCAAATCGGATGATACCTTGATAATAAAATCCGACGCATGTAGGCAAACGATTGACGAATGACTTCGTATTTGACTTGTTTGCTTCTGGTAGGGTGGAAAATTTTCATTCAGTTGTAGTCGTCCTGCGGTGACGATATGGCACGATTTGTTTATGCGGGTGCTTTACTTTTTTGGAATTATTTTAATTTCAGTGATTCCGGGTCATGGACATTTTAGTGTATTCTTAGATTGTACGACAATTCCCCGAAAACCAATTCCCCGAATGCAATTTACCCGAATGAAATTTCCCCGAATAACAATTCCCCGAACGTAACACTTCCCCGAATGTAACAATTCCCCGAATGCAACATTTTCCCGAATGTAACATTTTCCCGAATTGTTTCCACAGTGCAGATAAAACTAAAACTGAAAAAGGAATCTGCGTCATTTAACATAAAGTCGCATAATTGGCTTTTAACATAATTTTGAGTTGCAACAAACACGGGACAACTCGCTTAAAAATTAAAAAAAAAAGATGCTGGAACATTGGGCCGAAGACAATTATGCCGAATCGTCATTAGGCCGAGTGAGAAGTAAGAAGTGAGGAATGAGTGAAGAGTAGTGAAAAGTGAGACATGAGAAGTGAGAAGAGCGTAATGAGAAGTGAGAAATGAGAAGTGAGAAGTGAGTAGTGAGTAGTGGGAAGTGAGAAGTGAGAAGTGAGAAGTGAAAAGTAAGATATGAGAAGTAAGTACAGTAAGTAAGTACATAGTAAGAAGTGAAAAGTATGGAGTAAGAAGTGAGAAGTGAGAAGTGAAAAATCTGATGCAAGAAGTGTTATGTGAGGAGCGAGAAAGGGGGAAATACGAAGTGAGATGTAGGAAGAGAGAATGGAAAAAAAGGAAGAAGGAGAGAGATAAAGGAAGAAAATTAATGCGTCTTCCGGTATAAGGTGACAGAAAGGGATAATGTTTTTTATAATCGCTTCGCCCGGTATTAGGGGAAGACAAGTTATAATTCCTTCTTAAAATGAACACGTTTGCCCGATATAAGACAAACAGGGTAGATGGACCCTTCTTCAATTGTACACGTTTGCCTGGAGTAAAGCGAAGGAAAGAGATAATGCCTTCCTTGAATGATCGCGTTTACGAAGTATAAGGACAATGGAGGAGATATTGCCTTCTTTGAATGAACACGTCAATTTTTTTCGGTTTATATAATTGATATTTATTGCTAGATGCGATCTCATTTATTATATCTATTCCAGCCAAACTCGTCTACATCAAAGGAAGAGACTACATTTATCATAACCTTATTGCAGGCAAATTCCTACTTCTTAAAAGGTAATTTCATTCTACTTTGCCTTATTTCGAGCTAACGCATAACTTTAATGAATTGATCACATCTACCGTTTCCATATACCATGTAGATTTGAATTGATCACATCTACCGTTTCCATATACCATGTAGATACAGATTTTTAAAGAAGGAATAACATTCACTTCTTCATTATTCTGGAAAAACACCTACTTTCAAAGTAGAGGTCAAATTAATCCATTGCGTTAAATCCGAGTAGATGTACTACTTTTAAAGAAGGGATCACATTCACAGTTGCCTTATTCCGGGCATACGCAATATTTTTTTAAGGATTCATATCCGCGATTACAGTAACTTCTTAAGAAGAGATAGACCTTACATAGGACAGGAGTTTGATTTCACAAATTTTTACCATGATGCTTTCAAACGGCATTTCTGTTCACGATTCTGCTCCACCAAATAAATTCAGCCTATGTTCGACTATTTTAGAAAAAAATGAATAGGAAAACACTTTATTATAATATCTTTATAATTTAACAATAAGATATATAACAGTAAGGAAGATCAAGGGGATACAATACTATCGAGTGATTTGGTCATGTTCGGCATCTCCAAAGAGACACTCTGGAACAAATCTTTGAACGCTGCTCTGTTCGGGCGCCAATAGTCGATGACAATTATGTGTTTGCAAAAACTACTGTCTTTTCGGGGATTTGTTACATTCGGGGAAATGTTACATTCGGGGAATTGTTACATTCGGGGAAATTGCATTCGGGGAATTGTTACATTCGGGGAAATTGCATTCGGGAAAATTGCATTCGGGGAATTGGTTTTCGGGGAATTGTCGTACAATCGTATTCTTAAACTAAACAAAATGGTATTTATGGGAATCCGATTAAGAGTCGTCCGTGGGTACTTTCGGGAGGAGTGATGCATGAGAATTCGACTAATCAATTTATTTTTGAAATTTCTATGAACTTGTGGGATTTTTTGGGCTCTTGTGAATTCGGTTGTTTTAATGAAACTACAATCCCATTTAGAAATAGGATTGAATCTCCTGAGAGTCTTTGTGGGTTTTGGGAATCCGGGTGCATGTGGATAGATTTATAAGACTCTGGATGGATTCTGGAGAAACCTGCGTGGATTCGTAAAAATCCGGGAACAATGAGTTTTTGGTGACATTTTTATTTTTAAATTTCCGCGTTCAAAAATCCCGGAGGATTCTAAGGAATCCCGGAGGATTCTAAGGAATCCCGGAGGATTCTAAGGAATCCCGGAGGATTCTAAGGAATCCCGGAGGATTCTAAGGAATCCCGGAGGATTCTGAGGAATCCCGGAGGATTTTAAATTTCCGCGTTCAAAAATCCCGGAGGATTCTAAGGAATCCCGGAGGATTCTAAGGAATCCCGGAGGATTCTAAGGAATCCCGGAGGATTCTAAGGAATCCCGGAGGATTCTAAGGAATCCCGGAGGATTCTAAGGAATCCCGGAGGATTCTAAGGAATCGCGGAGGATTCTAAGGAATCCCGGAGGATTCTAAGGAATCCCGGAGGATTCTAAGGAATCCCGGAGGATTCTAAGGAATCCCGGAGGATTCTAAGGAATCCCGGAGGATTCTAAGGAATCCCGGAGGATTCTAAGGAATCCCGGAGGATTCTAAGGAATCCCGGAGGATTCGATGAGATTCCGGAGGATTCTAAGGAATCCCGGAGGATTCTAAGGAATCCCGGAGGATTCTAAGGAATCCCGGAGGATTCTAAGGAATCCCGGAGGATTCTAAGGAATCCCGGAGGATTCTAAGGAATCCCGGAGGATTCTAAGGAATCCCGGAGGATTCTAAGGAATCCCGGAGGATTCTAAGGAATCCCGGAGGATTCTAAGGAATCCCGGAGGATTCTAAGGAATCCCGGAGGATTCTAAGGAATCCCGGAGGATTCTAAGGAATCCCGGAGGATTCTAAGGAATCCCGGAGGATTCTTAGGAATCCCGGAGGATTCTAAGGAATCCCGGAGGATTCTAAGGAATCCCGGAGGATTCTTAGGAATCCCGGAGGATTCTTAGGAATCCCGGAGGATTCTTAGGAATCCCGGAGGATTCTTAGGAATCCCGGAGGATTCTTAGGAATCCCGGAGGATTCTTAGGAATCCCGGAGGATTCTTAGGAATCCCGGAGGATTCTTAGGAATCCCGGAGGATTCTTAGGAATCCCGGAGGATTCTTAGGAATCCCGGAGGATTCTTAGGAATCCCGGAGGATTCTTAGGAACCTGGAGGATTCTTAGGAATCCCGGAGGATTCTTAGGAATCCCGGAGGATTCTTAGGAATCCCGGAGGATTCTTAGGAATCCCGGAGGATTCTTAGGAATCCCGGAGGATTCTTAGGAATCCCGGAGGATTCTTAGGAATCCCGGAGGATTCTTAGGAATCCCGGAGGATTCTTAGGAATCCCGGAGGATTCTTAGGAATCCCGGAGGATTCTTAGGAATCCCGGAGGATTCTTAGGAATCCTGGAGGATTCTTAGGAATCCCGGAGGATTCTTAGGAATCCCGGAGGATTCTTAGGAATCCCGGAGGATTCTTAGGAATCCCGGAGGATTCTTAGGAATCCGGGAGGATTCTTAGGAATCCCGGAGGATTCTTAGGAATCCCGGAGGATTCTTAGGAATCCCGGAGGATTCTTAGGAATCCCGGAGGATTCTTAGGAATCCCGGAGGATTCTTAGGAATCCCGGAGGATTCTTAGGAATCCCGGAGGATTCTTAGGAATCCCGGAGGATTCTTAGGAATCCCGGAGGATTCTTAGGAATCCCGGAGGATTCTTAGGAATCCCGGAGGATTCTTAGGAATCGGAGGATTCTTAGGAATCCCGGAGGATTCTTAGGAATCCCGGAGGATTCTTAGGAATCCCGGAGGATTCTTAGGAATCCCGGAGGATTCTTAGGAATCCCGGAGGATTCTTAAGAATCCCGGAGGATTCTTAGGAATCCCGGAGGATTCTTAGGAATCCCGGAGGATTCTTAGGAACCCCGGAGGATTCTTAGGAATCCCGGAGGATTCTAAGGAATCCCGAAGGATTCTTAGGAATCCCGGAGGATTCTAAGGAATCCCGGAGGATTCTAAGGAATCCCGGAGGATTCTAAGGAATCCCGGAGGATTCTAAGGAATCCCGGAGGATTCTAAGGAATCCCGGAGGATTCTAAGGAATCCCGGAGGATTCTAAGGAATCCCGGAGGATTCTAAGGAATCCCGGAGGATTCTAAGGAATCCCGGAGGATTCTTAGGAAACCCGGAGGATTCTTAGGAATCCCGGAGGATTCTTAGGAATCCCGGAGGATTCTTAGGAATCCCGGAGGATTCTTAGGAATCCCGGAGGATTCTTAGGAATCCCGGAGGATTCTTAGGAATCCCGGAGGATTCTTAGGAATCCCGGAGGATTCTTAGGAATCCCGGAGGATTCTTAGGAATCCCGGAGGATTCTTAGGAATCCCGGAGGATTCTTAGGAATCCCGGAGGATTCTTAGGAATCCCGGAGGATTCTTAGGAATCCCGGAGGATTCTTAGGAATCGGAGGATTCTTAGGAATCCCGGAGGATTCTTAGGAATCCCGGAGGATTCTTAGGAATCCCGGAGGATTCTTAGGAATCCCGGAGGATTCTTAGGAATCCCGGAGGATTCTTAGGAATCCCGGAGGATTCTTAGGAATCCCGGAGGATTCTTAGGAATCCCGGAGGATTCTTAGGAATCCCGGAGGATTCTTAGGAATCCCGGAGGATTCTTAGGAATCCCGGAGGATTCTTAGGAATCCCGGAGGATTCTTAGGAATCCGGAGGATTCTTAGGAATCCCGGAGGATTCTTAGGAATCCCGGAGGATTCTTAGGAATCCCGGAGGATTCTTAGGAATCCCGGAGGATTCTTAGGAATCCCGGAGGATTCTTAGGAATCCCGGAGGATTCTTAGGAATCCCGGAGGATTCTTAGGAATCCCGGAGGATTCTTAGGAATCCCGGAGGATTCTTAGGAATCCCGGAGGATTCTTAGGAATCCCGGAGGATTCTTAGGAACCGGAGGATTCTTAGGAATCCGGAGGATTCTAAGAAATCCTGGAGGATTCTTAGGAATCCCGGAGGATTCTTAGGAATCCCGGAGGATTCTTAGGAATCCCGGAGGATTCTTAGGAATCCCGGAGGATTCTTAGGAATCCCGGAGGATTCTTAGGAATCCCGGAGGATTCTTAGGAATCCCGGAGGATTCTTAGGAATCCCGGAGGATTCTTAGGAATCCCGGAGGATTCTTAGGAATCCCGGAGGATTCTTAGGAATCCCGGAGGATTCTTAGGAATCCCGGAGGATTCTTAGGAATCCCGGAGCTTAGGAATCCCGGAGGAGTCTTAGGAATCCCGGAGGATTCTTAGGAATCCCGGAATATTCTTAGGAATCCCGGAGGAATCTGAGCAATCCCGGAGGATTCTTAGGAACCCGGAGGATTCTTAGAATCCCGGAGGATTCTTAGGAATCCCGGAGGATTCTAGGAACCGGAGGATTCTTAGGAATCCCGGAGAATTCTTAGGAATCCCGGAGGATTCTAAGGAATCCCGGAGGATTCTAAGGAATCCCGGAGGATTCTAAGGAATACCGGAGGATTCTAAGGAATCCCGGAGGATTCTAAGGAATCCCGGAGGATTCTAAGGAATCCCGGAGGATTCTAAGGAATCCCGGAGGATTCTAAGGAATCCCGGAGGATTCTAAGGAATCCCGGAGGATTCTAAGGAATCCCGGAGGATTCTAAGGAATCCCGGAGGATTCTAAGGAATCCCGGAGGATTCTAAGGAATCCCGGAGGATTCTAAGGAATCCCGGAGGATTCTAAGGAATCCCGGAGGATTCTAAGGAATCCCGGAGGATTCTAAGGAATCCCGGAGGATTCTAAGGAATCCCGGAGGATTCTAAGGAATCCCGGAGGATTCTAAGGAATCCCGGAGGATTCTAAGGAATCCCGGAGGATTCCCGAGTGAATCCCGGAGGATTCCCGAGTGAATCCCGGAGGTTTCTAAGGAAGCCCGGAGGTTTCTAAGCACCCCGGGAGGATTCTAAGGAATCCCGGGAGGTTCCAAGGAAACCCGGGGGATTCCAAAGAATCCCGGAGGATTCTAAGGAATCCCGGAGGATTCTCATCCCGGAGGATTCTAGGAATCCCGGAGGATTCTTAGGAATCCCGGAGGATTCTTAATCCCGGAGGATTCTTAGGAATCCCGGATTCTTAGAATCCCGGAGGATTCTTAGGAATCCCGGAGGATTCTTAGGAATCCCGGAGGATTCTTAGAATCCCGGAGGATTCTGAATCCCGGAGGATTCTTAGGAATCCCGGAGGACTTAGAATCCTGGAGGATTCTTAGGAATCCCGGAGGATTCTTAGGAATCCCGGAGGATTCTTGAATCCGGAGGAACCGGAGGATTCTTAGGAATCCCGGATTCCTCAGGATTCTCAGCATCCTCCGGGATTCCTCAGAATCTCCGACTCCTCAGAATCCTCCGGGATTCCTCAGAACTCCGGGATTCCTCAGAATCCTCCGGGATTCCTCAGAATCCTCCGATTCCTCAGAATCCTCCGGGATTCCTCAGAATCCTCCGGGATTCCTCAGAACTCCGGGATTCCTCAGAATCCTCCGGGATTCCTCAGAATCCTCCGGGATTCCTCAGAATCCTCCGGGATTCCTCAGAATCCTCCGGGATTCCTCAGAATCCTCCGATTCCTCAGAATCCTCCGGGATTCCTCAGAATCCTCCGGGATTCCTCAGAATCCTTCGGGATTCCTCAGAATCTTCGATTCCTCAGAATCCTTCGGGATTCCTCAGAATCCTTCGATTCCTCAGAATCCTCCGGGATTCCTCAGAATCCCCAGGTTCCTCAGAATCCCCCTGATTCCTCAGAACTCTGGGATTCCTCAGAATCCCCAGGATTCCTCAGAACTCCCCGGGATTCCTCAGAACTCTGGAATTCCTCAGAATCCCTGAATTCCTCAGAATCCCTGGATTCCTCAGAATCCCCCGGGATTCCTCAGAACTCCCCGATTCCTCAGAATCCCCCGGGATTCCTCAGAATCCCCCGGGATTCCTCAGAATCCCCCGGGATTCCTCAGAATCCCCCGGGATTCCTCAGAATCCCCCGGGATTCCTCAGAATCCCCCGGGATTCCTTAGAATCCCCCGGGATTCCTTAGAATCCCCCGGGATTCCTTAGAATCCCCCGGGATTCCTTAGAATCCCCCGGGATTCCTCAGAATCCCCCGGGATTCCTCAGAATCCCCCGGGATTCCTCAGAATCCCCCGGGATTCCTCAGAATCCCCCGGGATTCCTCAGAATCCTCCGGGATTCCTCAGAATCCTCCGGGATTCCTCAGAATCCTCCGGGATTCCTCAGAATCCTCCGGGATTCCTCAGAATCCTCCGGGATTCCTCAGAATCCTCCGGGATTCCTCAGAATCCTCCGGGATTCCTCAGAATCCTCCGGGATTCCTCAGAATCCTCCGGGATTCCTTAGAATCCTCCGGGATTTTTGAACGCGGAAATTTAAAATCCTCCGGGATTCCTTAGAATCCTCCGGGATTCCTTAGAATCCTCCGGGATTCCTTAGAATCCTCCGGGATTCCTTAGAATCCTCCGGGATTCCTTAGAATCCTCCGGGATTCCTTAGAATCCTCCGGGATTCCTTAGAATCCTCCGGGATTTTTGAACGCGGAAATTTAAAAATAAAAATGTCACCAAAAACTCATTGTTCCCGGATTTTTACGAATCCACGCAAGTTTCTCCAGAATCCATCCAGAGTCTTAAAAATCTATCCACATGCACCCGGATTCCCAAAACCCACAAAGACTCTCAGGAGATTCAATCCTATTTCTAAAAAGATTGTAGTTTCATTAAAACAACCGAATTCACAAGAGCCCAAAAAATCCCACAAGTTCATAGAAATTTCAAAAATAAATTGATTAGTCGAATTCTCATGCATCACTCCTCCCGAAAGTACCCACGGACGACTCTTAATCGGATTCCCATAAATACCATTTTGTTTAGTTTAAGAATACACTAAAATGTCCATGACCCGGAATCACTGAAATTAAAATAATTCCAAAAAAGTAAAGCACCCGCATAAACAAATCGTGCCATATCGTCACCGCAGGACGACTACAACTGAATGAAAATTTTCCACCCTACCAGAAGCAAACAAGTCAAATACGAAGTCATTCGTCAATCGTTTGCCTACATGCGTCGGATTTTATTATCAAGGTATCATCCGATTTGGGCGAAAACAAAATAAAAATGATAGTTAATTACTGATGAAAAAGCATTATCTGTAAATAAATTATGGCCGCTTCTAACAGATAAACCTTACATCAGACAGCGTGGATAGTTTGCAAATTTAACACTTACGCTCTTCAAAGTTAATCACACAAACGTGCGATTTTTTTAAACAATTTACGCCCTGATTAAAAAAATAACAAATTTTTCTATCAGCTGATCCATTGTTTTTTGAACCTCACTTCTGCACGGCATTAGTGGCATGCATGGTGTTTACAAACGATCGCACCACGTGCAGGCAACGAACGCCCGAACAGGTAGGGTTGCCAACCAACATTTTGAAGCAAACATCGCGATGAAAATTGCTGTTCGATGATTTTTCTTAATTATTTTAAATTGAAAATTACGGGTAAACTACAAATCATACAATGTTCCACCAAAGGACATTTTGGAAGCAAAGAAGCATAAGAATGTTTTGTAGAAGAAATTTTTTCATAATATCGAATGTATTGATGAAAAAATCACTAAATTATAAGAAAAAGGCACGTTATTTTTGACACTTTTTCGAAAGTTTGCATAATTACTGTACTTAAAACCACTTTTATCAACATAAGGTCAACGAAGCTCAAAAAGCTTAGACTTTAAGCTTTCGTTCTGTGTGCTGACTGAGATTATACGATCAATGGTTAATGAGATAGAGGTTGGTAAAGTTGACCAAAAATTAAAACATAGAATTTTGAATAACTCACTTAGCAGTGATTTCCGACCCTATGTTCCATGGGCACTTTTTCATGTTTTGGAGTCCCCAAGCTGCCCCCAAAATATGCACACTCAGGAAACAAACACCCTGTATGCAATGTTTGTCAAAATTCAGACCGTTGCTTCATGAAGATGAATATTTTTAGCTCTGGCTAGGACAATTAGGATAGGATAACAACCATCCCAAGCATAAGAAACCCATCCCAAGCATCAAAACCCATCCCAAGCATAAAGAGTTCTGGGAGTTTCCATCGACCGGGTCTTGCTAGTTCATCGAAAACTTTTTGAAGTTCTTGTCTAAATGTTCAACCAATACGTTCGGTTTGCTTCTGGGTTACACTCCTCCACACCTGCCAAATCTGCCTTTTTGCTGCCGTGTACAGGTGGTTATCATCCATATCATGCGAAATCTTTGGAATGCACAATACAGTGGAACATGTTTCGTGCCAATGTCCCAAATATCAAATTCTTTGGGAAGCCTACGGAATCCCTACCAGCGTTAGGGACAACACTATCAGCCTCGCAGCCCCTTATCTGCTTCCTTGAAGAAGGGGTCTGTACCGCCATATTTTATAAACATCAACTTTCGTAGGATTTCCATGTTGCTCAACTGGACTATATGTTCTACGATCGGAGGCAAACCTTCCTGGGTTATCCAGGAAGTCCCCTCCCCCTTCCCAAAAACCGGGCAACCCGGGCAATAAGTCCCATTTTCGGATATTGAATCGTTAAACTCACGACAAAGTCAGCTTGGAGGTCGTCACCCCCAACCCTATCACCAAATCCGCTCCATCTTTTACAAGCTACCCGAGCAAAGCTTGAGAGCAAAACGATAACTCGTTTTGATGTTGTGAAATCCCCGAATATGATTACTTAATTTGATATCTTTTTGGTCGTTTTAACGGTTAAAATAACAAAATGTATAGCAGAAAAATCTTACTGTGACATCAAATCGAAAACTATTCCTGCTATCGATGAGAGCAAATCGAAAACTAAATTTGATATTGGTTCCAATAACAAAATAAGTACACAGTTTGATGTTTGATGTCAGAGATCATACAATTTAGAAATCTACAGCAAAATGAGATCAAAATATGTAATCAATCATGATGATTTATATTTGAAAACAAATTATGATTTCAATTTGATGTCGAAATCAAAATGTGTTTTCTATATGCTCTCATTATGTTTTCAGACTTTGCTCGGGTAGCTAGCGACCGGCTAGCTTTCTGGCAGTTCAATAGGAATTCCAAAAGCTGCCATCGGAACACTCAAAATGTTCTGTTGCTATAAAGTCAGCGTTCTGATAAGCTGTAGCAAGTGTAGCTTCCACACCTTCCGCCAAACCGGCGTACCGATCATTGCCCGCTTCGGAAATGGTTTTCGCTTTGAATATTTTTTAACCGGCAGTCAAACAATAATAATTGCCTTTCCACCCTTGTTTTGGTTGTGTATTTATATGTGTGAGAGATTGTATGAGAGTAGAATCACTTTTATCCATTACCGCAGATAATCATTTGGGACTAATCACTATCTCTTAGATGGAAGCAATGCACTCTCCAATAGTTGAGATCTGTCCTGGCCACGCCCTTGCGAATTCTGAGGGGAAGGATGGTTAGTTGGACACCTACTTAAGAAAGATGCAGAGAACTCTACGAGCTCTCATAGGTGAAACGGGAGGTTTTGAGATTGTATGGAAGGTTATAACAGTAGGAATCGTTTTGGTAAAACGTGAAACACAGAACGGACTAAGATAGAAAAACAAAGTAGGAAAGGGATTAGCCTGGAATTGAATCAACGACCTCTTGCTTATAAGGCAGAAGTGGTAGCCACTAGACCACTGAGCTCGTTACCTGATTTGTGAAGAATAGCATAGTTACGGTGTACTTCGTAGATTGGACACTAGTGATACTCATGTTTTTCTTTTAAAATCCTTATTCAGATTGCTATCAGAAATCAAGATGGGTGTGGTCCTTGATTTCAATCTACAGGGTGGCCACTGAACCGGGAAAACCGGGAATTAACCGGGAATCAGATATAACCGGGAAAAACCGGGAAATAGCATAGCATAGCATAGCATATGTGATTGTACAAATCGTGGGTGGCTATACAATGCTCAATTCAAGCTCCATCTGGAAGAAGGGCGAATGTCGCAAGAGGAGACTCTCCCCGTCGACCCCCCCTCCCTTAAACAAAAGTGATAAGCAGCAGATCTCTCTGTGGTTTATCACTTCAGAACGAAAGAAAACAATGCGAACTTGAATTCTGAGGTGATAAACTGCAAAGAAACTCCCTGCCTGTCACTTTCATTCAAATGAGGGGAAATCGACGAAGAGAACCCTCTATCGCGACACCCGCCCCCTTACCAGACAGAGCTTGAATTGAACAATCTACTGTATATTGTCGCAAATTGGTACTTGGGATTAGTACCTTTTCCTATACAGTAGCAGTTGTATACCTGGCCACGTCCTTACAATCACGGAAGGAAGGGAAGGAATGTTAGTTCAACATCTACTAGTGAAGATGCAGGGAACCCATACTACCTTCATAGATGTCTCGGGAAGGAAAATTTGTGTTAGTGGGAAAGGTGAATAATAGGGAGCTCTATTCGACAATATAGAGCGTTTGTCAATAACAGTATATGCTGTAAAAGTAATAAAATATATTCATCAATTTACTTATGAACCGTCCTAAGGGAAAAACAAAACAAAACACAAAATTTCGGCGAATGGCGCGATCGTTCTGCCGTCCGAAACAAGAGCCAACACGCACTGAACTAATTAACTTTATTACCGGCCGCGCAATGCAAAACACGAAATTTCGGCAAATCGCGCGGTCGTTCTGCCGTCCGAAACAAGAGCCAACACGCACAGAACCGGGAAATAACCGGAAATTTGATTTGTAGTTTAGTTTCGATAGACTAAATAAAAGCTATAATCAACTAATTAACTTCTCGTCTGTTTTAAAAAAAAATTTGATAATTGTTTACATTTAAAATCTAAGATTCATGAAATGCTGTTCGAATGAGTTTTGTTATCAAATTGTTATAGTTTTTTTTTTATAGCTCAGAAATCTCAATTTTTCCTTGATTTCTCAACAATTGAAAAGTTGCTTCGTTTTCAGCATAACAACACAGAAATTCCTTGTCAATCATAGGTTTTAGTAATCACGTCTTAACTCAAGAATTATGTTTACAGAAACTTATCAATCTTTTAAAAATATTTTTTTTCGGATTTTCTGGAAGATTTTGCCCTTATTATTGAGGGTTATGAGTTTGAGTCCCATCGAAGGAAAGTGGTTACCTCCAATACACTTTTCAAATAAAAATCTTCCACATAATGTACATATTTACATCGGAGATTTTCAGAGAACTGTCAATAAATAAAAATTAATCTCAAGTGCCAGAGATTTCAGAAATTTCAGGAATAAATTTTTCAGTTCAAATATTGAAGAAATCATAATCGATAACCCTTTTGCTTCTAAGATCCTTCCACGTATCCCAGCTTTCTTCTCGAAATACAAATATACAAATACATTAGCTCTTAAATCTGCTTAGTGTTATATGTTTCTTAGTTAAAACTTTTAAATTGTTTCTATTCAAGAAAACACACTTACCATCTATAAATCTATAAATCTGATTGATAATTTTAGAAAATTGTATCAGTATTACAGAATTTCCAAAATATTAAAAATCATTCTAAAGATAAGATATTAAAGAGAGTATATGAAGAAGTATATCTGAATTTAAGATTTTTTTCAAACACATGGTGGTTTGTAAAACCATTAGCGATACTCCATTTCTTATAAAATGCTTTCTCTAAAAGCATCAAGCATTTTAAAATACACTTTGAAACTCTCAGAGAAATCTGACAAAAATGTTTCTTGAACTTTCTCGTTTTTGAAAAATGATTCCGATTTTAAGTATGAACGTTTAGAAATCATTTAATTTTTTCTTAAATCAATACTAGCTCAAGTTCCTAAAGCATTTTATTTTTTACTTCTACCTACAGAGCAAAAAGATTGATAAATAGCTGACTCTGTAGTTCTGTGGGCATCAGTCTCAGCAGTCTACAATAGATGTACTTTCTGGCAATTCTGAGTGTCATATTATGGGTAAAAAGATTATTAGTCTCTGTAAATGTTTGGTGAGTTTTTTCTACCCAAAAAAAAATCCCTTCCAACTTACCGGATTTGAATCGAATTTATCATTCGTCACTGCTAGGTGAATTAATCTGTTTTTTTTTATCCTTGCATATGGAGTGAAGCTGCACTGCAAGCTATGTGGTCTGCGGGCCGTAATTTGGGTAATCCTGGTATGAATGGCCTTTAATCATTTCTATTTGAATGCCGTATTGGTATTTTACAAAGTCTTCTGCTTGGAGTATCGAGAAAGATGATTAAAAAGTCGAATCAGAAATCACGGATCTGTTCACATAAGTTTCGTAACAAATTAAGCTCCCTATCAGCTTGTTACTATTTCTCCATACTTGTCACTTCTATTCATTTGTACACTCATTTTTTTGTTATATCCTTCCTTATTAAGCTCAACATATCCTTGAGGTATCCTACAAACACACATGTGGGACAAAAAGGTATTTTATCTTCATAATGATAATCCCACCGGATAGCCGCTCACATTTACCCTCACTCAAAATGCCTTGTGGTCTTTGTGATAAGCCCAGTAAAAAGGCGAAGCAGGTGTCAATCGACTGCCCTACATTCGTATGGCGAACTTTACCCGACCTTAAAACTTTTGTTGGGTCTCACACAATAACAACCAAAAAATAATTTTGGTCAGGCAAACCAATTAATGCATGCACTACCATTGACAACACGCTGGATGGACGCCAATTCCTGCTGGATTCAAGAAGTCCATCCCAACGAGAGTATGACATGCTGTTTTACATGAATGTTGTGTATGGGGGGTATGTGTGCTAAGTCATGGCTTTTGTTTTGGTTGGGAGTTGAGGCTCTGGCTGACCTAGACCGAGTGGATAAGTGGCGATGGTTACTATATCAGCTGCCACCATTGAGTTTTTTTGTTTCACATGACAAAGTAAACATAAGGCAGACAACTACTGTAGACAGTTAAATGGTTTTTGAAAATGTCACTAATCCATTACGGTTCATAGATGAAAGGGGTGTAGGTGTCTGATAAACAAGCAATCAAATGAGCGTCACTGAATAAATCGGTTCGATAGCTGAAAATGTGTCCTTTTCCACGGGACTATTAAACTATAGCTTCTATGAGATGTCTTTTGTTTACTACAAACTCCGTTATCGAGAAAAAATAATCAATGTTTTACAATGATGGGACCCTAGGGATCCCATGTTTCGATTCAATGTTCCACACTTGTCCACGACTTTTGTTGTCACAGTATGTATATGAGATCGAACGATATAAATACTGACATTACAACGGTCCTTTTATAACAGTCCTTTTCGATAGTATAATATTTATTCAAGAGGACTGCTGCTTGAGAAGCTGCGAACCACTCGTTATCCTTATGGGGGGAGTAAATTGTGTAACATATCCCGCATAACGACTGATGATAACAACAACAGAAGAATGGGTGCATTCAAAAATGGAAAAAACAAACTGTTTTTTGAGTTGGTTAGGGGCTGTCCATATCCCACGTGGACAGTTCAGGGGGGAGGGGTGTATGACAAATGTACACGGTTCATACAATTTTTTGAAGATTTATATGAGTAGTTGTCCACGCTGGGAATCTAAAACTGACCAAAACCTGCCCACGTGGTATATGGACAGCCCCTTAGATGTTGAGGAAAATTATACATGAGGAGACCGTTCGGGGATAAAACTTTTCACCGGAAGGATGAAACCGAAGAGTAACCGGCGAACATTCAAGGTTGGATGTAATTCAAAAGCAGAAATGAAATGTTGTGAAGGCAACACAATCGTGAACGCCAGAAGAGTTTACAACCAAGCACAAATCGGGCGATGTTTCATAGAAATTTCCTGCCTTTCTCCGTAATTTGAGGTGCACCGAACGGCTGTACGCTCACCCTTTATGTTGTTTGTTCACCCGTGACACAGGGGGGGTACATTACCATGACAAAATTGATCTTTTCCAAAATTGTAGCATGAATTGCAATCCATATATGTTAATATATAGAATTATGCAATAACAAAGTAACATGTATAATACAACTAATCCAATAATAGTTGCACTTTTGAAATTTGCTTTTTAAATTAGACTTAACAGTGCACAAGAAAGGCACCATCTCTTCTCGGTTGACTTTGGTGGTATAACAATGCTACAAACACATTTGTGTATATTGTGGGGGTGGTATTTTTATGCGATTGTGTTATCATTGTGTTTCCAAAGGCTTTTGTTGTATTACCTAGAGAAACACTGAATACAGTTGCTGCCTCTGATCTGATTCTCGTAAATACCGGATTAACAGAACAGTGAAATTTCCATGAAAAATTCGTACCGGCCGATTGTTTGGATTAATGCTTACTATTTCACGAGTTTAGTAGAAGAGAAGTAATGAATGCGTAAAACCCGATCCAGCAATAACATTGTTAAGGATTGAATATAGCTAGTAATACAGGATGGGGAAATATTATCCGTGTTTATTCTCTTAGTTGAATCTTTATTATTCGCATATTGAATCTTCTATATATAAACATGAAATGGTCTGGTTCGTATTCGCATAATTTGAAAACGGCTCGATGGATTTTCTCCTTTGCTTTAGCAAATCTGTTCGCTATACAGTGTGTCAAAAAATTGTGATGGTTCGGATATAAAATCACTTATAAAACCTTAAATAGGAATGAATGAATAAAAATAAACGTCATATTCGTTTAAAAAAAAGTACGATATATGCTTGCTTATGTCTTTCAGCATTTAATTCAACAAATAAACAGTCCAATCTTTCCATTGAGCTCATAAACAGAGAAAAAAGTTTAGAACTTTATAATAATTATTGGTATTTCCATTTTTTGCTACAATTAAATACGCTCCGAAGATGCTTTTTCATGGATTTTGCTAGTTTCTGGGGAGATGTTCTGTCACTTTTACATGAGAACCTTCTATAAGTTCTGTTTCGTGTAACCTGGAACTTTCTGTGCAAGGATCCCACATATTTACAATGGGGTTGAGTTCTTGAGATTGCGGAGGATGCTGTTTGACATGACATTGTATAGAAGTCACTCTTTGACGAAATTGGAAAAATGTTCTAAACCGTTGCTTTAGACAAATTGAAAATTGGATTTATGACTCAATTTAGCGGTCTAAATAAATGATACAATCTATAGTTCTATAGTTAAACGTTAGGTTTTTGGTGGCGTTTGCACTAAAGCCACCCCAAACCATAACATGACCCTTAGGGTAGTTCACACTTATATAAAAAAACAAAATCAAAAGAGTGGAAATTATGCCTTTTTCCATATAAGGTACACTGCTCAAAAAAAAAAATAAGGTACACTGGGGGAAGTGGAAAAAGGGGGGTAAGTGTAAAAATCGACTCGAAAAAATGGAATTGTACATACTTTACAGTTTTTACCACATCATAACATCATGCAATGTTATACTTTGATGCTCTCACTAATACTAAGTTGGAATTTGTATAACACATACACTAACACGGTTAACGCTAACTGTTATTTTAGGTTTCGCGAAAAATTTATATTTGCATTCATAAAATCAATTCTTATTTGAACCATTTGTTCTTTTTTCAAGTGAATTTATATCACAGGAGACTATTATAATACAATTAAACTAATCCCATTCAATTGGTAGTGGTTTGTACCAAGAAAGCTTTTACACTTACACATTTTACACTTACCCCAGGTATCAAACACTGCGGGGGAAGTGGATAATGTTCTAATTACGCAATTTTTTCTTCCCTCCAGGGTTTATTTCGATAGCTGTGAATCTTAATATGTTCCTTCTTTGTTATCATTGTGATTCCAGTGGTGAATGGACTCATATAAATGAGAAAATGCCTGATTAATCCACTTATCGGTATTGATGCCTTTCACATGTTTTACATATGAAAAACCCAGATTAATCCACCTAGCGGTGATGGTGCCTTTCTCGTTCGTTCAAAAGGTTTGGAAAAATCTCAAATAACACCAATATGTGGATTGGTCTTATTTTTCATATTTTTTTATATGCATAAAAAAAATTCTCGCCAAACGCAATTTGTTGCAAACAAATCGGATGAGCAAGGCTCCGTCAGACGTTGCAAGCAAATCACTCGTGCGAGCGAATGATTTCTGAGAGCACTCGCAATTGCAGTCACACGTAGCAATTTTTTACTGTAAGCAAATGACAGATTTACTCTCATGCAAATATAAACAAAAACGAAAAACTTGTTTTTCGGCCACAAAATCTAATTTCATTCCTATTTTTGCAGTGCAACACTGCCACCTGAAAACGTTTTCAATTTTGCGAGCGAAAAATTTTCTAGTGCTGCACTAGCAAGCGCAATTTCGTTTCTGCAAGCGAGCGTTTGCTTACGAGTTGTCATTTGTTTGCATGCAATCACTTTCAGTGTAGTCAGACAGGAAAATTTTTGACAGTTGTCGCTTTCTGCGAGCAAAATGCTCGTTGCGAGTGATTTGCTTGCAACGTCTGACGGCACCTTAAGAGCAAAAAATGGCATTTTATTTTGTAGTTTTAAAATTAGTATTTTTGCCATAACTTTTGACCCAATTGTACGATCCGGCCAAGTTTCTATAGGAAACAATGGGACAAGATTCTGCGTAGAATGCAATCTGTTGCAACCTGAGAAGCACACATCTTGCACATCAATCACAGTAACTTATATATGACCGGATTCAGTCACTATATGGTTACTGCAACCAGATTTGTTGAACTTGTGTTGCTTGGGGGGGAATAGATGAAGTCTAAGTGCTGAAAAAATGAGCTAGACTTTTTTGAACTCTTTTTCACAATAAATAGTAATTTGACCATAATATCTAAGCCCATAGTCCGATCTGGCCAATTTTCAATAAGAAAATATGAGACATTCTGCGTCGAATGCAATTTAATGCGAGTAAATCGGTTGAGAATAAGTGCCCGAAAAATGAGTGACATTTTTTTAGCGATTTTTCCATAAAAAAAATGGTATAATTTTCGATCCCATAGTCCGATATGGCCAATTTTCAATAGGAAACAACGGGACAGGATTCTACGTCGAATGCAACTTGTTGTGAGCAAATCGGTTGAGGATAAGTGTCCGAAAAATGAGTGACATTTTTTACGCGATTTTTTCGTAGGATTTTGTATTTTGGCCATAACTTTCGATCCCATAGTCCGATGTGGCCAATTTCAAATAGGAAACAATGGGACAGGATTCTGCGTCGAATGCAATTTGTTGCGAGCAAATCGGTTGAGGATAAATGCCCGAAAAATGAGTGACATTTTTCACGCGATTTTTTCGTAGGATTTTGTATTTTGGCCATAACTTTCGATCCCATAGTTCGATCTGGCCAATTTAGAAAAGGAGACAGTGGGACAGGATTCTACGTCGAATGCAACTTATTCCGAGCAAATCGGTTGAGGATAAGTGCCCGAAAAATGAGTGATATTTTTACATGATTTTTCGTATGATTTTGTGTTTTGGCCATAACGTTTGATCCCATAGTCCGATCTGGCCAATTTCAAATAGGAAACAATGGGACAGGATTCTGCGTCGAATGCAACTTGTTGCGAGCAAATCGGTTGAGGATAAGTGCCCGAAAAATGAGTGACATTTTTTACGCAATTTTTCGTAGGATTTTGTATTTTGGCCATAACTTTCGATCCCATAGTTCGATCTGGCCAGTTTCAAATAGGAAACAATGGGACAGGATTCTGCGTCGAATGCAACTTGTTGCGAGCAAATCGGTTGAGGATAAGTGTCCGAAAAATGAGTGACATTTTTACGCGATTTTTCGTAGGTTTTTGTATTTTGGCCATAACTCTCGATCCCATAGTTCGATCTGGCCAATTTCAAATAGGAAACAATGGGACAGGATTCTGCGTCGAATGCAACTTGTTGCGAGCAAATCGGTTGAGGATAAGTGTCCGAAAAATGAGTGACATTTTTTACGCGATTTTTTCGTATGTATTTATATTTTGGCCATAACTCTCGATCCCATAGTTCGATCTGGCCAATTTCAAATAGGAAACAATGGGACAGGATTCTGCGTCGAATGCAACTTGTTGCGAGCAAATCGGTTGAGGATAAGTGCCCGAAAAATGAGTGACATTTTGTTGAGTAGTTTTGCGCACACACACACACACACACACACACACACACACACACACACACACACACACACACACACACACACACACACACAGACATCACCTCAATTCGTCGAACTGAGTCGATTGGTATATAACACTATGGGTCTCCGGGCCTTCTATAAAAAGTTTGTTTTTGGAGCGATCATATAGCCTTTACCGTATACTTAGTATACGAGAAAGGCAAACAATATATAAGAAAGTTAAAAATAGCACTGATAGGTAAATATATTATATAATTCACATAAATTTTTATTCATAACAAGTTTCGCTGTTAAATGCAATTTTTTTGCGAACAAATTGGTAAAGGACAAGTGCTTAAGAATAGCTGATAATTTTGTACGTGCTTTGCGCACACACATACATACAAATACGCACATACAGACATCATCTCAATTCGTTAAACTAAGTTGATTAGTTTATAACCCTGTAAGTCCCATTTTTCCTTTAAAAAGTTCATCTTTGGGGCGAACATATAGACTTTATGTACACTTAGTGTTCGAGAAGGCAAAACCAGCCCTCCTCTAGCTATTACGAGAATTCCTTGAGGATCTATTCCGTTAAGGTAATGAAATTATTCCACAAAAGATACTCAGAGCAATTATCGTATTGATTTTAGTTATATGTAACTACTCATCACTATTGAAGGTCAAGGCAACATGGGTTTTCCACTTACCCCATCCCACTAGGGTAAGTGGAAAAACAACTCCTAATTTTAAAATCTATTTCCATAAATTCCAAGCGACCAAAATGGTATGAATTACCACACAGTTGGTGCAAAATTGACTGTTTTTGATAGCCCATTTTGATTGAACGCATTTAAATCATTTAAACTGGTTTTACACTAATTCAAACATGCACTATCGATTTTTCCTTTTCCACTTCCCCCAGTGTACCTTACATTGGATTCTGTTTTTACACGATTTACATTTTCTCAATTTTGCACTCATCCGAAATGTTTATCGCATATTAATTACCATGTGATTGATGATATTAATTACCATTGAATTATTTAGGATTTTTTAAAACATGTTGCAAAGACTTTGTCACACGATCAAAACTACGGGCGAAAAAAAAAATCGTGTAAAAACAGAATCCTGTGTATATAGCAGGCATTGCAATATCATCTGAGCACAGGATATTATCTTTACTTGTGCAAGGATATTATCCCTAATCAAAGAGCACTCTGGAAAGATATTATCATTTGAGCACTTGATGATGATCCTGATAGCCATCGCGATTCGGGGTTTGTTCACGTTGTGAGGGCGTTGCTACAACAAAAGAAGTGAAAAAATGTTTCTCCATGGTGAACGTTGGTGAGCAGATAGATAACTAAGATCGATATCCCAGCATATCATCAGTATCTTTGCTCAGAAGATCGAATGATGGGATAAATTGCAATGCCTGGTATTTAGTACTTTTTTCTCATTTAAACTTCATGCTTGTTGAGTACCCACTTAAATAGACTTGACGGATCTGGCTGAAATCCTTACAGTAGCATCTGGGAGTAAAAGCATGATTTTCAGGGGGTACACGTCTCGAAAAAAAAATTTGATTTTTTTTTTCAAATAAGTGTGGTCCATCTTAATGACCACCACTACGCTTTACAATCTTTGCTTTTCTACAGGAAGAGCATTGCGCTTGAGTTTTTCCCGCAGAATCGCATCGTTTCGCTCATTCGCTGAAAAATGAATACGCTCCAAAAAGCGTTATAACCCGACCGAAGCGTAATTTATGTTTACGATTCATTATCCATTGTTTTAAGCAAAGCATGTTAATTTGATGAATTCAACAAAGAAGTACGCGTAAAAATCCTGCAATGGTGCAAATCGCAAGTCGAATCATGAACGATTCTCTGGCCCATGAGTCGGGTGGGGGTTGACTCACGCTTTATTTGAATCATGGATGACATTTGAGACTTTGTGTTTTTCGCAACACTGATCCAATCCTGGTTTACGTTATACCCTAACCAGTCCTTCGGTCCGGAAAAAGTTAAATTTTTTCTCGTCCATGAATATGACATTCTACCATTTTGCGGCTCAGCTACATATTTTTTTGCTCCATATCGCTTATTCATATTCTTGGCAGTTATGAATGGATTCTTCCTAGAACTGCAACCACGGTATCCCTCAACGACCACTATGTCCGACAACGACCAACAGACAAAGGTCGTTCAAAAATGACGTCCACAGTTTGAGGGGGGAGGACTCAATACTGTGTGACAGTGCATATACTCGGTATACAAAAAGCGTGACAGAGGGTGGGGGTTCGTCTAAAAATCGCAAAAAGTAGTGGACGTGATATTTGAATCGCCTCAAATATTTTTTTCAAATTTTGAATGCTTTGAAAAGTCACAAAAAGTTAGCAATTTTAAGTAGCTAACTTTGTTAATTTTGTGCCTGCACTTTGAAATTCGGTTTAGGTTTATTGGTTAAAACAACGTCAAAGCTGGTAGTAATTTGGGGCCATTTTCCACTCGGCATGTTGTTTGTTACATTCAGTTTTACAAGCTCTACAATAATCTTAATATAAATGCGAATATTGCGAATACAGTTCTGTTTCCACGCCATTCTGTTTGACATTCGAAGTATAAGGGTTCGGTTTGCTTAAACCTTCACATTATTTTTGTGTGGTTTTATTTTGCATACGTGCTTTCGTCTCGTAAAAAATAGGGTCTAGTGTTGATATTCGCACTTACGGCGAGAGAAAAGCGCCGCCAGCTTCATTGATTTGATGGATCGATCACTCCCTGGAGCAAATCACCCCAAGGTCCCAGTTCACGTCTTAATAGGAATGTGATAAAGGGGAGCGTTGATTGTATCCCCAACGCTTGCCGCCGTCCCCGCGCCGGTAGCAACGAGTGCGGTATATTCCCACGAAGACGAACCCTCGCCGTCGCAGAAGCATTTCAATATCCTTGTCGAATGTTTCTAGCTTCCCACGAACACTCGCATATCCTTCTAATGATGAGTTTGTACGTGCGGATGTGCATGATACTGTGGGAGCTGCTCCGGGTGGCTATGGCGGTTATACGACTAACTGCGCTGCTGCAGCCATTGAATTCTTCGAATGGAAAAATCGATCGATTTTTTTTCTCCTGCTGTTTTGCAAATACACCCTCTCGTCGACCAAATAGCTCTATGCCAGGTGACTTGCCCGAGCATACCGTACTTACAGAAGCTGGTGCAAAGGTTAGCGGTAACGACGAGAGGGGCTTCCATTCAGGTGAATACATTTTGCTGGTCGGGGATTGGCGAAGATGTTTGCTTTCGTAATAGAAAATCTCACAATTATCTGACCATAATAAATTTGACGTATAACGTAGGTTGTTATAATCTGTAGAAGAGGTTAGTTCTCTGGCTTGCTATAAACAAAATATTTTACTATCGTTATTAATCGCAACATACATCCTACTGGTACTTAACTAAGCATTATTAGATTGCACGAAATTTGATTGGATTTCAAAACAAAACAACTTATCTTATTCTGAATCCAAATCTTAAAGCAAAACAAGGATCCGCAAATTTCAGCTTCCGTAGAACGACCATTTTCCTCAGTGAAGATAATGAGCATTTTCCAATAATCTCCAACAATTTTCTAACTCTGTACCGGTTGGAAAAAATTGATTGAAGTTTTTTTTTTCCGGAAAATCTATAAATGTCTCCTCGTCCGGGGCTGACTTAGCGTTGACCAAAAGCTAGAGAAGCAGAAGATGGCTACGAAAAGTCTGGTTATCATCGTTTTCGGATTACGAACGAGAATCAATGCGAAATTACTCTCATAAAAAGGGGTTGCGAATGATAAGATATACTCTTGGGTACCCTTATTACCTTCTCTTTCCGAAACGGAATATCTCCGCAGGTGAAATGGTGTATGGTTTCGTCGGTCGGTGGTGCGGGTTAGAACTCAGATCTTAAAGACGGTGTATTATATGCTTGTTAAAGCTTTCTTCATCCTGCAGTAATGGTTTGAGTTTATATTCAATTATATCTATAGTTTTTTCCTACTTGGATTTGGTCACATCTTGCATGACCGTTTTTGTACATGAAAAGCATGAATGATACTTGACGTTCTCATCGACTAGGTTTATCAAAATAGAACTAGCATCTCGAAAAAGTCAGTTTTTTTTGTTGAATGTATGTAGTACGAATTTGGCAACGTATGAAATAAAAAGCTTCTTCCTATTGGCTTCTTCGGTAAGGTACTTTTGTTTGATAGAAATATGGCACTGTACTTATCATATACTACCTGTCTGTCCTGTGCACAATAACAACCGGTACTAACGTCTATAGCATAGTGTTCATTATATAGCATCAAATGTCTTTCCATGTTTTACTGAGCGTCTCGTCTAATACAAGAAGATACAATTATAAAACTTTGTCTTCTCTTTTCTCTGTTTTTGCTGATATAGATTGCATGGAACTACTTTTAGGTAAGTAGCACATCAGAGTTTGAGTTTGATGACCGCAATACAATGTACCAGCCGATATGTCATTTTTGATCTGGCTTTTGATATCTTCCTTCATGATGGTACATAACCATCTTTGTAACAAAGAACAGAAAGTTCGATTATCGGCGTAAATCAATTTGCAAATGTCGCTATCAAAGATAACTAAAAAGCAATTTTACAAGTTTGAAAACGGATCATAAATTAGAATGACGTTTACCGAACAAAACTCAACTCACCACTATCTTCAACTTAGATTCGAGCTTGAATACATATCCTAAACTTTGCGAACTCATATCTGCGATGGTTTCTCGAAATTTGTCATCGCTGATGGGTTCTATTCTCAGTAGTCGTGCAAACGATGAAGACAATGTTGATTTTATGGCCACACATAATTAGTTTCCATTCCAATTCGACAGGTAGCTTAAATGTGTTACCTCAAGCAAGTCACAGCTTGTGAGACAATAGTTTTTTTTATTATAATGTAGTTTCTATTTGACTTGCCCTAAATTTTTAAAGCTAAAATTATGCAAAGAGTGTGTAGCATAGCATCATTGGCTTGGCAAAAATGGACTCTAAAAGTCTTATGAAGTCCGTTCATAAATTATTTTCAGAAAGGGAGGCGTTTGACATAGCAGAAAGTTAAAAATCGTTATTTTTGCTTTCTGTATTAAATGGGTCTTCCCTGTAACCTGTAACGCTGAATAGACACATTAACGTAACGGTGTGTTACGAAGTAAGATTGATCATGGTCACATTGACAGCTTCAGGCAAATCCTTATCCAACGAATAACTTACCCGAATGATTGAATGACATTTTATTAATTAGTTTATTCACTTCTTCCGCTTAGTTATGGTGAACTAGCAGTAATATTTTTGGTCATAGACAGGAATAAATGATCCCTCCCCTTCTTGATTTTCAATAGCATTATAGATAGTGATTTAAAAAATCAGAAGGGTTATATACAAGACACGACCGCATGACGTAAACTACGTTCTAATTAGAAGTTCCATCAGTCTACTATGGGTATACCCCGTTAGGCATAAAGACTTTTGGCATAATGGACGTTAGACATAACGGACGATAGGCATAATGGACGTTAGGCATAAAATGACCCAAAGAACAGTCTATGACATAAAGAAGGCTGAATTATACCAAACGTCCATTATGCCTAACGTACATTACACCTATCGTCCGTTATGCCTAACGTCAATTATGCCTAACGTACTTATGCCTAACGTCGCGGACCCGTCTACTATAATGGAAGTACGGTTAGACTTTCAAATGTTTATATCAACGAATGTCGTCGAGTAGTTGAATGTTTTTTCGTATGATTATTTAAAAAATAGATTGACGTAGTCGAACGACTACTCCATCGACTGTCACTGAGCTGAGAATGCTTACTCCTCACGGAATCCAAACTTAAAAGCACTCTCGTTTTCAAGGGCACACCATTCAATGCGGAAGTAACGCACAACTGTCTTTTTTATTATTTTACGCATGCTGCGACGCAACAAAGCAGAAATACCTAATGAAAATGAGAGTTGTGCGTTGCTTCCTTATTGAGTGATGTGCCCTTGGAAACGCGAACACTTCTAAATCTGGATCCCGTGAGGATTGACCTTACAATATTCCACTTCATGAAGCTGCCGATTGTTGATAAATATCGATATTGATTTTTGATAAATGATTGTCGATTGTCACGGAGAGTGCTTGCTATGTGCAGAAAAAACATAATTAGCATTGTTTATTGTTTACGTCTACCTATGAAATTGTTTCACGAACGTAAATCGAGCTCATTTCTGTGTGATACATAAAAAATACATAAAATGGCCGGGGTTCTGCCAAATCACACCAAGCGCCAGCAAAAAATATCCATTTTTCTAGCCAAACTTTTGGTTAGCAGATCTAACTGATCACAAATAGTACCGGGTATCCCTCTGTCTCAAAACTGTGGATATCCTTCAACAAATGTGCGTATGAATTGATATAAAATAATTTCCGTTTCCTTTTTGCGGACAAAATATCACAAGTCAGTCAAAAAGTCGCTTGGTCCGGTTTGGCTGAAACCCGAGCAAATATAATATATAACATAAAAATACATAAAACGCGTTTAAATTTGAAATAATATATAAATTTGTAGAATGTTCATAAATATTCAATGACCAATATTCAACCGAATATTGACAGTCCAATGCCGACTATGAATGTGTCTGGAAGTGAGCTCACAACCCAAGCACCACGCTTGTCATAAACGAGCTGCTGTAACCTATCTACGAGCAAAGCCAGTCATATATGAGTTGCTGCAACTGAATCGGTCTGAATTGTGCTACTCGGGAAGTGAAGAAAGTTGGACATTACCAAACAATTTTGGTTATTTTACTGTCTGCTAGATACTATCAAGGAGTGTAATTGTCGCTGATAAATGCAAAAAACAAACAACAAAAGAGAACAGTGATAACTCTTTGTACTCATTGGCAGATGATTAGGATAATGTTGCGTTCCACTTTATCTGCAACAAATATGGAAGATAATGACTAAAATAAAAAAATAGAAATTTTCCATAATAAAATAGCGAATTGCCAGTCAAGAAATCATGGTAAGAGCAATAAATAAATGTAAAATCTCCACAAATAATGCAAAATTTCAATAATTAATTAAGAATTTTTCACAAAACAAAAACTAAATTGGCACGCTTAATGGCAAAAATTTGAATTATAAAAGAAGAATGTTTCATGAAATCACAATGTTCCGCGGAAAAAATGCAAAATTTCCCTAAATCAATATTAGCTATAAACAATTACAAATTTTCCACAAAAACTTTCCACGAAAAAATAATAAAGAGCAATAAATAATTAAGATTTCCATAAATAGATATAAAACCTAGAATCATCCACCTAGCGGTGATGGAGCCTTTCTCGTGTGTTATAAAAATAGTATTTCGGCCTTTTTTTTTTCAGGAGATGTTCTAAAAAAATCTCCAAGAACTCCCCCGGAAATTCATTTGGAAATCATTCAAGAAAATTTCCAAGAAAGTCCTGCCGGAAGTTGTCTAATCATTTCACTCCCAGAAAATTAATCAATTTCGTGGAAATTATGTATTATTAAGTTCCAGAAGTTTCTCTAGAAATCCATTGATCAATTCCTCCGGATTTTTTTTACACAAATTTGCTTTGAAATTTCCACAGAAATTCATCAAGTTTTTCTCCCAAGAAATCCTCCAGGAAGTGCTCCGGTAAATTACTCTTTCAGGGATAATTTACAATGATTTGTTGTGGAAATATCTGAAGAAGTTCCTGAAAGATTTCATGAAGAAATTCCTGAAGGGTTTCCTAAAAAAAATCCTAAAATGTGCTCAATAAATTCCTGAAAAACAGTTTCCTATTTTTTTAAAGATTGTTTATAACAAATAACTTAATGTATCGCCGAGCATACGTTGTGTAGCAAGTAAACACATTTTCCCAAATGCTAGTTGCATTTTATGGTAGGTCACCTTTTAATGATTTCGATTTATTCACTTTATCATAAATTAGAATGAAAAATGAATAATTGTATTGTGTCTGTAAGTGAATAATTGTTATATAAACTTGGCTGAATTTCCGACAGCTAGGTAAAACTAAACTAAACAATTTAAATGCTCTTATGAAAAATATACGAAACTCATTTACGTACTGCTTTAAAAGTTCTTCACTAACCATTGGCGTGATCAATTTCCATACGGCGGGGCGCTGATTTATATTTAACGACGGTGACGGCGTGAAATTATCATCGGCGGCGGCGCACATGTCTAGTAAAATTGTTGTAAATTAAGAAATGAATTCAAATTTCAAGTTTCGCCATTGAGTGGCATGTTACATTACATATCTCTGATTCTATTTCATTTTCTAGATACGGTAAAGGTAGGCGTGGCCGGGCGTAGTTAGTCTCATGCTTTTGTTATTTTTGTCTTAAAATTGAAATCGAGGATGCAACCCGTTGTTGATTTTTCATAGTGTTTTAGAAAATGACTTTTCGAACATAGTGTTTTTTTTTTGGGACACCCTAGTGCTGAAGTGGAAATATAGCGAAAAATGCAAAACTATCTTATTTATTAGCAAAAGAGAGCCTTTCTTTTGCACATACGACCGATGTGCTTCCGTAAAGGTGTGGGCCAAAGTGCTCCAAGTCTGTATTAGTCGAAAAAATTACGCAAACGTGAGTATGCCAGACGTGACGTCACATTCGGTCGCCATCGGTCATCTTCGGCAACCCAGCTGAGAGTTTCTCAAAAGAGCGAATGTTCGTTGAACAAATACTACCTTAGGGTTTGGACCACACCTGTAGTGAGGCCCATCGGCATACGACCTATTCTCAAAGCAATCTAGAATTATTGAACTAGCACTCTTAAGCTTAATTTGAGTTCAAGCCGGGAAATGAGACAGGCTCTTCTTCTTATTGGCATTCCATCACCAACTGGGATATTGTTGCCTCGCTGATTAGTGTTTATTCAATACTTCCACAGTTATTAACCGCGAATTTTCTAAGCCAAGTTATCATTTTTGCATTCGTATATCCGTATATCATGAGGCTAACACGATGATACTTTTATGCCCAGGGAAGTCGAGATAATTTCCAAATCGAAAATTGCTTAGACCCCTGAACACACACACACACACACGTTTCGAGTTACTAGTCTAATGTGAGAAGATAAAAAGGAAATCAAAATTCAGTTGCTATAACTTTCTCCAACATTTCATGCATGAAATAAGAATCGCGTTTAGGAGCTGCTACCAGTAGTTCAAACCATGATACGATTTAAAGTTGTTAAGTTTTTGCAATGCAATTAAGTATAAATAGGGAAAATGACGGCTCGCTTCGGCAGGTTTTGTTCTATTATTGTCAGGGGGTTTTCTGTAACTAATTATGCACAAATTTGGCCTGCACAAATTGGAACATTGTGGCCAAATTTCATAAAATTTGGTCAACGAAAACACCCCTGACAATAATGAGTAGAACAAAACCTGCCAACGCCATCATTTCCCCTATGTGAATCTAGAATATTTTAAGTACGGGAAGATCCATTAATTACGTAACGCAAAAATTGGGCATTTTCAACCCCCCCTCCCCCCTACGTCACACTTTGTATGACACATCTGAAATTTTTGCAAGGATTGTCACACTTCGACCAACCCCCCCCTCCCCCCTCTAAGCGTTACGTAATTTGTGGACGCTCCCTAAGATATGTTTTTGTCAGGGTTCGTAATGCTCACTCAATCTCAGGAGCACATGATTTTCCCTCACGTAAGTTTTCGGGGAGAAATCGCTTTTCGGGAAAGAAAAACAGCCTGGAGAGTGATAACAATTTTTCGCTCACTTCGATTGCCGCTAAACGTTGGTTTGCTCCTTTTCTTTCATATTCGAGTCTTTTCGTGGCATCATAAATGCAAATGGTAGTAGCTTATGTGGAACAAATAACTTAACGCTTTTCATACCAATATTGTGGTGGTGTGGCTAAAGGAAGCGCATCCCCACAGCTATTATTGTTACTATTCTGGGTTCGAATCCCAGCGCGGTCAAACAATTTTGTAATTGTTCTGCGATAATTCTCGCGAAAAGTGAGTGAGAGGTAAAAGTAATGAAACGAAAAAGGATTTTCATCTAATAGGCAAGATTTTCGTTCATTTTCCAATGCTAATTCTAGAGAAAAGATGGATGGGTGAAAGATGATCCTCAACATAAACAACGAAACAAGATTTTCCTTTGGCCCGAAAAACGCTTGCTTTGGTCTCATTGAAATGAAAAGTCGAAACCCTGGTTTTTGTTAAATATCTTGGCTGTGCATATGCACAGCACATGTTTCGAAATGGACAAATTGATATGAAATTTGCGAAAAAGAATCCACGTGTCTTGGAGGGACTCGAACACTCAACCTCCTACTATCTAGATAGGCGTGATAACTTCTACACAACAAGACCACTTAAAGGTCACGTTTGCGGATATTTTACTAAGCTTAAACAAAACTAGAGTTACGTTTCAGGGTTGTTACGACTATGCGAATTTCGTGATTTTCGCGAATTGGGCGTGGATTTACATACCAATTTTGGGGTTTCGCGCGGATTTAGTTTTTGGTGAAAATTAATAAAATTAAATGCTAGATCTCAGGACGTTTATTCGAAATGTATTTATATGTCTATCTAGATGGGCTTTATCGAAATTTATTTATTGGTTTTTTTCGGTGATAATTATACTACTCAAAGCCAAAGGGAGTAGAAAAAAGTAATGAAGATACAGATTCGATTGACACCGCAAGCGAGCGGCAAGTGTGAAATGAATAGAAACTGAACCCGAATGCTTCCAAAACTCAGCTTATAATTTTCCCACATAAGCCGAGAGCTTCTTATTTGAAACCTTCTAGCAGACATATTGTCACTATGAATGGGGTTCCAATTAATTGGTCTAGCAAAGCCAAATACTTAGGACTTCTGCTGGACCAAAAACTAACTTTTAAAAATCACATTGAAGGCCTTCAAGCCAAATGTAACAAATATATTAAGTGTCTATATCCACTTATAAACAGAAAATTAAAACTTTGTCTTAAGAACAAATTTTTGATTTACAAACAAATTTTTAGACCAGCCATGTTGTATGCTGTGCCAATATGGACTAGTTGCTGCAATACCAGAAAGAAGGAACTTCAGAAGATTCAAAATAAAATTTTGAAAATGATTCTGAAGTTGCCTCCGTGGTATAGTACCAATGAACTTCATAGAATTTCTAATATTGAGACATTGCAACAAATGTCCAACAAAATAATTTCCAATTTTAGACAAAAATCGTTGCAATCTTCTATTGCAACGATTAGCTCCTTGTACCCTTAGTATAAATTAGGTTAAGTTTAGTTTAAGTAGAAAACATTATAATTCCTACGTGGTTCAATTCAACCAGAGGAAATATCCTAACTGCCAGAGGCAATTGAAATGTATTAATAATAACTAAAAACGTAACATAGCAAATAAGGATGATAGTGTTAATAAAACACGGAACACCTAGTCTAAGAGATGAATGAATGTATTAGATAATTAGCAAATAAAATTGGTTAACAAAAAAAAATTGAAACTGAAGATTAGCAGAGGGCCATACTAGAGAACAAGCATTATTGAAATCGTTGTTATTCTGCCTGGTAGAAGAATGGTAATTAAATTTTACTGTACTATTTCGCGGAACCGTATGCATAGCAAGACTCAAGCCAAGATGGTGGAAGACTATTAACATTATTTTTCGGATATGTCCAAGACCTTATTGAATGGCATGCAGTTTACACTCTTAAGTATTGTTTTAACAAATGTTATGAGAAGAGGAAAGCCACTTGTCATTTTAAATCTATTCTGAACCATGACGTACACAAAAAACATGTCTATTGAAGGACATGAACACCCATTTTCATGTCAGTTTCTTTGTAATTTCGAGATAGGCTACATGTACCAGTCGTGGTTATAGCACCAGTTGTCGCACCAGTGGATTATACACCAAGTGGCACATCACATCACCACAAAACGTTTTTTGATCAATGAAACATATTCATATCCCGAGCAGCACAAGACAGACAAAAATGGTTGCAGCAACTTGAATGTGACTAGATCTGGTCACATATAAGTTGCCGTAGCCTATGTGAAACATGTGTGCTGCTAGGGATGACACGATAACACCATTAATCTCCTCCAAATCAAAGAAACCATAATTCAGTTCAATCAAAGTTAATTGCCTATTTCCGGGGATTAAACCACCCGACTTGGACGTTAATTTACAATGTTTTCAAACCATAATTGTAAAACATGATTTTTCTTAATTTTTGTCGTCCTTTGCACCAGTTGTCGCACTAGTGGTCCCATTATGGTCAATCCCATAAAAAAAACAATGGGCTGTGTCATAATAGGAACCAAAATTAAGAATAGTGCCACCACTACATGCGTTCCTATTATGGACTAGGCAATTTTACTTACTACTTAATACTTACACACTTAACTCATTTCACCGTATTCGGTAAATTTTACCGAAATCTCAACAGCAGAACTGTTCGGTAATTTATTTTACAGATTTTTTGTAATTTTTTCCATTGCTCAACTGTCAAAATCACCGAAAATCAGTTAAATTATTTACCGAACAGTTCTGCTGTTGAGATTTCGGTAAAATTTTACCGAATTCGGCGATTTATTTTAAGTGTGTAGTATACGAGAAAGGCAAAAATAGTTGTTCAGTTTTTTTGCCTAAAAATAATATTTTGAGAGGGCAACAACGAAATTGGATAATTTTGAGATATTCCAAAACATTCTTTAACAAATCCAAAGAGTTTTTAAGATTTTTTTGTTTTTAATGTTTATTTTTTATTATGCCTTGACATTTCGGAGACCAGTTGGACATAATTTTAATTAAATATTTGTAACGGCCCAATCTTTTAAAAACGAGCTTGTAGAGAAGACGTTCAGTAAATTGTGATAAGAAAATGGTATTCGCTTAGAATTTAGTTCTAAGCCGCGTGGAAATGGCGCGGATTTGATTTTAGTCGACGCGGAAAATATTTCAGGATTTCCGTAACAATCCTGCGTTTAGTAATTTTAATACATATGATTCAATTTGAATTACCACTCTAAATGTTTTAAAGATGATTTGTTTATGTCTTGTTCTTCTTCTTCTTCTTCTTATTGCCTTTACATCCCCCACTGGGACATTGCCGCCTTGCTGCTTAGTGTTCATTTAGCACTTCCATAGTTATTAACCGCATGGTTTCTAAGCCAATATACCATTTTTGCATTCGCTAACATGCTCAGGGAAGTCGAGACAGCTTCCAAACCAAAAATTGCCTAGACCAGCACCGGGAATCGCACCCAGCCACCCTCAGCATTTGTTTATGTACGGCATCATAAAAGCCATCCTGCAATTTAACAAACTGAGTAGTTTATAATGTTCAATATTTAAGACATGAATTTTGTTTGTAAAATGTACCGCCAGTTGCATATTTATTTATATTTAAAGTGGTGATGCAATCCACGATTCTCCGGGGACCAAGCACAAATGGGATTAGCAAAGCTATAAAACTATTCTTCAGTCCAATCATCCAATTAACTTCAGGGCACCCTCCACTTCAGCACCCAATGATTCTCGAATGTCGTTCCATCCACTGGAAGAATCAATTACCTTCCCGGTCGTCGCTAGAGCTGCGTTTTATGTAACGTCTAACGTTACATCATAAATTCCAATATTGAACCCAAACGCAAGAAATTGGATTAAAACATGAAACACCTAGCGAGCTTGCTTTTAACTAACGGACGTGCACGAGTCGAAGTTGAAACACGGAAAGGGCTATGTCATCTATGTAGAAGAACGACGACCAAGTCTAGAGCTTCGCTAATCTCACTGGGTCACGATTCGCTTAGATCACGAATCGAGAGTGAGATAGAACAATAAACTTGTAAGCTGTATTATATTGTGTAGTATTGACTAGCTCTTCCAACAACAGCGCAGGATACTATGAGGGAAAATAATTTATTGGCTGAAAACATCTAATACCACGTTCAGACTACGAATTGAACAACATGTCATTAAAATGTTCGGCTTGAGAAATGCCATCAAAATAGCTCAGTAGCATGTAAAAAGCCCGTAGTCTGAACATAGTATAACACTACTGCTGTTGCATTTTGACATCCACAAGTCATGAGTAACGACCGCTACTGATGCGGTTGCACTGTGCATTTTCCAGATAGCATAGATGGAACGTGGCAACTATTTGGAGAAGTACGCGTGTAGATAGAATAGTGTTGTAAAATGACGGATATGCTCGTATTAATTAATTGAAGCTGCGTTGTGTAGTATTATTACTATTATCAGTGTGAGACATTTGCATCAAAGATCTTGTCAGCAATATCTACAGGATATGTTGCTGTACAATCATCTTAAGATTCATTCTTCTCGTACTCCTCCCGGTAGGAAAGTGCCTCGTTCAATTCCGGCATCGCTTTGTACTCCTGGTTGAAAACGCGCATCTGCAACGAAATGGGGAAGAATAACCGTACATAATTTGAGTAAATTGTGCTGTAAAATATATCAATTAGGTAGATTAAATCTAATTTGCATCAATTTTTCAAAATTTGCTTAACAAACTGTCGTCGACGGGAATAAAATTAATCAATCATTCAAAACGAAAATCAAATGCTGCGGAACATAGCGCCCACTAAAGCATACCTAAACTGTCGCTTTATCATCAATTTAATGCAGAGGGGTTCTCAATATATATTTTTTGGATAGTGCCTAGACTATATATAGGAAGCAAACATGTGAAATTGCAACTGATGTTGACGATAAACGGGTTGAAAACTGCTGTACGAAACTGCCGTGTTTGTCACGTTTTATGTGCTTGGAAAAACACTGAATATTAGTGAGCTTTGGTACGTAACCGTCAAGTCCTTCTCAACGACAGGGATGGATCAAGAACTTAACATCAAAATCAAAATTTTGGTTTAAACTTCTTGGTTGCTTCTTCAATGATAATCCTTCGCATATTAATTAAGAGATATGATGCTTTCATGCTAAAGTGTTCTCAAAGTCTTTCGATTTCTTTTGTTTTTGCAAAAAAAGACAAATGTCTGATCCATACCTGAGAAGCAGACCTGGATAAACGGTACGTCGAAGCTTCTATTCGTGCACGTTCCCACCTAACAACACAATCAGTTCGGTTGATGCGTTTGTTTACTGGAACAAAACAAATAAATATTCGCATACAGAACTTTTATTTTTTCGGTTCGCTATCCATGTCAGGCACTAGCTTCTAGGTGCTGTTGGATTCCGTCGATTTCGTTTTCTATATTCTTGGATCGGGCAATGGGTCCTCGTTTTCGGCAGGGAGTCTGTCTATTCCGAAGGAACAGCAAGAAGAAGACGTTTAGTGTCATAACAAAGTTTTATTGCACTGTTTTGGCTTTTGCTGCATGTATATTTTGTCGCCTTTAATGCTGTAGCTCTTTGTAATGTCATTGTGCCATGAGGGTTAGATGTACTCTCAAAAAGGATATGCTTAGACATATTTATCGGCTGGAGTTAGTTATGTGGTGGATGGTTAGGGTTACTAACGAAATGGGATCATTCTTATTGTATGTGGATGTAGTTTTAGTATACGGTTTGAATACTATACTCATTGATAGGCCGGAATTCGAGGACGTTTTAGCCTGATTCTAGATTTATCGAAGAATTTTTCGATTTTACATTTTTTTCGACTTCTTTGTGCTTGTCCCCACACAAAAAGCATAATCGTGTAGGCATAGAAAGCCTTTAATTGGTAACAAATAAAGTAACTAAAAGAATGCTAGTTTCAATTGGAACTTACAGGCATGATGGAATAGAAAAATAATATTTGGTTTCGGTAATCCTTCATCCGTATTGAAATAATCTTCCCTAGTGTGAAAGTGCATTCGACTGGGAAAGCTTACAAGTTTGATTATTTGTATGGCTGCGGTATACGCGAACCACACCTAACGATTAGGTAACATAGTCGTTGTCGTCGTCATCGGTGTCGCAGTTCATAGGCTTACAGAACTTGGGATCCGGTCCGTTCTGCACCGTAGAACGTCCTTTGAGGACTTGAAATTGGATTATGGCCCTCTTTGTCGACGTCATTGTCCTCACCTGCGCATATCGACTTCCTGGGAAGCGTTAGCCAACAACATGGAAGGTGGTTGCTGTTGTTGTTCTCGAAGAAGGAAAAGGATTTAAAGTTGTGTGTTTTGTAAAAACGAAGCGATAGAAAACTTTTTCTCTTTCGAACCCTCTTCATGGCAAAAGCGGGACGAAAATTTAATTACCGGTGCATATTGGTTGCGGAGTATTCCAAGCAAACCACCTACATTCAGCCCCATGCTGTTCAACCAGCTTTGTAGTTCGTTCTAACGAAATGATGATTCCAAGTGGAAAGAAGCTTTTCTATGGCTTTATTCACCGCATAAGCAGGGAAGTAAGCTAAAAATAACCCCCAGTTAGCGGTGAATGCACATGTGTGGTGCTGTATAGTCAGCTAGCGATCCCTATCGGGTCGGACGGGTGTCAGATTGAAAGCACAGCGTTACAGGGTGAGTGTATCTTCGGCTATGTCTATTCAACATAAACCACACCAAGTGTCTACAGAATTTGTCAGTCAAGCTTACGTCGAGTTGCTACTGTTGGTGGAAGTATTTTTCGACAGGAACCGGTACCGCCAAAGTTTTTTTTTTAAATTTCTTCATTATAGTGTAATTTAGCCTTTTGATGGTAGTGCGCCACCTCGCATAAGCTTTTGCAAAGCCATAATAGAATCACTAGCCATAATAAATAATAAAACACTAGTTTGCAAAGTAGTAGTTTGTGATGATGAAAAAAGATTATTTTTTCAGCACAAGTTGTACGTTTATGGATAATATGTACTACGAGTGCTAAGAAAATCGAGTTTGTGTGTTATAATGGTTTTTTTGCAATTCCTGATCATAATATCTGGTTTACAGTTCGTCTTCGAGTGATAAAACGGCCTACTTTTCCATACCAACGAAATGGGTGCTTTAATGAACATTATGCAACTCAAATGGGTTGCATAATATTCATTATAACACTCATTTGGGTGCTATAATGAAAAACTAACATCAGAACAGTTGTTACATGACTACATTTTGCTGAATTAGCATGGGTAAGTGTTCACATAGTGTATTCTCTACGTCGCGTAATAAATGGAATAGTTTGATGGACATGATATCAAAAATTTCCAAAGACAAGTACATCTATCACTTCACGGCTTATCGAACTATGCGTGTGCAACTCGTTGCAAAACTCGATTTTTTCAGCACTCGTAGTATTTATCCAACTCGGCAAGCCTCGTTGGATAAACGTACAACTCGTGCTGAAAAAATCATCTTTTTGCAACTTGTTGCACAAACTACTATTATGCACCTCATTTGAGTTGCATAATGTTAATTAAAGCACCCATTTCGTTGGTATAGAAAAGTAGGTTGTTTTATCACTCAAAGATGAACTGTAAACCAGGTAGGTATTATGATCAGGAATTGCAAAAAAAGAATAAGAAATCCGATGGTTTTTATGTTATGGATTTTCTAACGGATTATAATAAACATTGGCGTAGTAATCTTATTATTCCTCTTACGTTCTGACGTTTCGGTGCGAATTTGGAACCTTCTTCAAGGTTCCAGATCCGGTTTGAAAAGTCGTAACAAAATCATTCGAGTAAATAGTTACAATGCTTCGCAAAGAACAGTACGCTTATTGATAGTTTTTATGTCATTTATTTACCTTTCATTTCCTACCCTCTTGACGACTCTTGAGCAAAGAACATAATGTTTTTAGTGTCGAAAATTACCGATTAGTGGAATTAAATGGAAAGTACTAAACTCGTCTTAGACGGTTGAATACATTCCACTAAAAAGGGCTTACAATATTTTTTTTCTGACTATGCTGCCCCTCACCGCAAGTCAGTCCCATCTGTGTATGGATGCCATGGCACTGACTAGCGGTTAGCAGCAGTATTCGTTTCTGTGGTTTTAGTAAATCAATGTAATGTGTTTATTGCCGATTCACGATTTGTGGAAAAATATACGACTATGACCCCTCACCGTGTAGTATAGTATTCACGCAAAATTAAGGATGATAATTTATATTCCGCGCCCGGCACGCATTGTAACCGTCGTCATACGGAAAATTCAATTAATGAAATTAATGATCGATTGAATCGTAAATGAATGCGACGGTTTGTTGTTTCTGGATTGCAAGATCCGGACTGCTATGGCTTTTGATATCGTTTGCGATTTATGCGCCTCAAGGAAAAACGCACCGGTCGAATAATTTCTGCTCAGCAAGCGACGACATGCATGGGAATTAATTCATTTCGACAGAGTACTCCCATCCAAGACAGCGCGATTCTACCCGTGCTGTTCGCTGCGATGATGGTTGGGTATAGGGTGAATGCGTCCTTAGTGAACGAAGATGTCATAGAGATGGTAGCACTTCACTGTTGGTTCCTTCACCCTAGTGAGTGTAATCTTGTTTGCAGTTGGATATATGAGTGTTCCGTTTCTTCTAAGCTCTGCGTAGATTGCGCTAATCGACGCTAATGGGAACAATCTGTTGGTCGGTATAGTGGAGTGAAATAAGAGCGTGATCGCTTGTTCGCTCAAGAAGAGGGCGCTCGGGGTAGTCGTAGTATCAAATCGTGGTTCTTGTTGCGTGCAGGCCGTCTAATGGAATTGGGACCAGCTGGTGGAGATGGCAACCCAATAGCAAGACTCACTAATTGGGGTGCCCCATTAGCGGGAGGTCATGGATCTTGATATGGGCAGAGGATGATTTGTAAGCTTGTGGTAAATTAGGGAACCGCGTTTGGAGGTATCAGTTTCGATTAACAAATCTTGGAGCATCCATAAAAGTATGTTATCACGTATCATGGTTTACCATGCAACAATGATTGTATATGTTTTATATAAAAAGCGTAAAAGAGTTTAATATTTTTGAACTAAACATTGTAATTATTATATGACGTCGTCAATGAATCTTTCCTTCATAAAACTTGTTTCGTATTATACCGCTGCAAATGAACTGAAGTGAAAATGGTTATGATACCAATCTCACATCAGTACTCCATATAGTTGTAAATCAATCCTTCAATCATAATCAATTTCCCTTGGATATCTATTCATTTCCATCTGAAACTTGGCCAGCGATTCAACTTAGTGTTTTATTGACATTCCACATTCATCAATTGGAAGTTTTTCTATGCTTGTCGTTGTGTAAATGGCCAGCACAATTAAAACACTTCTGCCCAAACACTTATGATCGCAATACTAACATTCTTTTTCAACCCTTATTCTTCAAATTATTAATTTGTTCTATTTCATTTTTCATTTCAGGTATGTATTCAGTGGTTAAACATTGCCGTAAAAACAGGTGTTGTATATCATATTCTATTTTCTGCCGAAAAACTCAAATGTCAGGTTAATTTAATAATTAATTTGCGAAAAAATTGCAAAATCTTAGTTAACGTCTTTTGACTTCTTTGGATTTTTGATTTTCTAAAAATATTAAACGAAAAAAATACCAAACTTGAAACAGAAAGTTGCCATTCAACTATCAACAATGGTGATAATGGCAATATGATAGTAATTAAAATTTACGATACAATTCTTGTTTCAAAATATCCAAAGTAGGTCCAGATTTGTCAAAATAATCCCCGCACGGCGGTATGACCATTCAAGTAGGCAAATTTTGCAAAATAATATTATCTGAGTGCTGTTCCATAGAAGGTTTACCATTATAGCACTGAACATTATGCGACTGATATTTGAAGTGTGCGCCGGTTCAGTAATCCTCATCGGTGACGGTGGCTTGAATCGGTGGGCAATATATTATTGCAACTGATGTTGGGAAAATTTTCAAAATTCAAGATTTTAGTTTTTATGCTTTTTTTCCGGATTCAGAATTTTTGGATTTCAAAAGATTCTAGCTTAAATCTTCAGGTTTCTTTTTGCAATTTCCTCGGGAAGCTCTTCAAAATTTACTTAAAAAATTATTTGGAATTTTCGACAAATTCGGCTGGATTTCCTCGGCCAATTCTTTGTTATTTATGCTGCATATTTTTTGCAATTCTTCTAGAGTTCCTTAGCAAAAAATTCCGAGTTTCTTCGGGAATTACTCGGAAAACTCTTCGTATTTTTTCGGCAGATTCTTTGAAGTTCTCTCGGAAAAGTCTTCAGAAGTTCCTCTGTAAAATCATTGTAATTTTTCCGGGAAATTTCTTAACTTCCTCGCTCCTCGGAAAATTTGTGTGCCCATCATTTATTCAATATGGCGTTCAATGTTTTCGTTTGTATTTCATTAAATACATGATAACAAAGCTTCGGAGGTATCGACGAGCTAATTTTTGACATAAAATAGATTACAAATACAGAGGACTTGCTAAACCACAACTAATAGCACGTTTTCGTCAAGTAACTCTTCTTTCCGATAATTAACACTAAGGGGCCGAGAAAATATTTGAATTTTCTCGGGAAATTTCACTTCGGGAAATTCAACTTTGCACTACTATAACTTCGTTCACTTGATGTTTTCAACATAACTTAAATTGTCGTTTATACAATGTCTCTGTAAAAGATAAACAACTTTAGCAACATATATGAGAAAAAAATTGTCTTCCTTTCTGCTCAGATTTTGTTGGTCGAAAATAATATCTTGAGGGACAACAATTAAATTTCAAAAGAAGTTCCAAGAAAGGAAATCCAAGGGTTGTTAAGAAAATTATTTTGAGCTTTTTAGTGGAATGTCTTCACTTGTCATAAGACGAGTGTGTATAATCCCATTTAATTCCACCACTTAATTGTACCTTGACAGATACGTATTTCGAGCTCAACAGTAACCTCACTGTTGCGATCGAAATACGTATCAGTAAAGGTACAATTAAGAGGTGGAAGTAAATGGCATTGTACAAACCCATCTTATGACAAGTGAAATCCAAGGAGTACCGTAATCCGGGGGAATATTGATCATTTTTTTTATTGTTTTGTAAATATTTCCCCCGTAAGCAAAATCATAGCTCTTTTCATATTTTTAAAACGAGTATTGCTACATGTAGAGCGTATAAGGTTGTTGTTTTTGATTATTTGATCATTTTAAACTTGTTTTAAAAATGATTTTTGTCGAGTTTTTTTTATTTTTACGAGCTTTTTTTGTTGTTATACATGTTCTGAGTACTTTTTTGGCAGCTTGCTGTGAGTTCAAAAATTAATGTTGATTTTATTGTTCAAATTTTGGCGAAAATTAAATGCAATTTCATCCTAAGACTATATCATTCAGCAGCAAATTTAGTCAAGATTAAGATACCTAAATCACAATAAGTAATTGTGATAACAGAAAATAATATTTTATTCATTTCTTGTAAATGGTGAAACTGATCAATGTTACCCCGCTGATCAATGTTCCCCCGGATTACGGTACCGAAAGGCTATATGATTGCTCCAAAAAAGAACTTTTGTTAGGGCCTTTTAAACCATAATGTTATATACCTATGGACGCAGCTCGACGAACTGAGGTGATGTCTGTATGTGTGTATGTGCACAAATTTTGAAGACACACTTTTTGGAACTTTTGTTTGTCCTATTGTTTGCAATTGATAATTGACCCAGTCGGACATTGGATTTCGGAATTATTAAAAAATCATGGTTTTCCCTAGGTCCCCCCCCCCCCGTTGGAAAAAAAAATCTAAAAATTGATTTTTTTTTCAAAAATGGTGGCAATGCATTTCAATCAATGCAAAATGATCGGAAACATGTGATCTATCCACTAAAGGGCTTTTTTTACCTTTCTAATGTGATTTTTTTTTTCAATATATTTTATGATGCACGAGAAGAGCATCATCACTGCTAGGTGGATAAATCGGGGTTTTCAATGCTTATTTTCAATTCTGCACCCCACTTATTTTTAAATCTATCCCACTATGCGGCGTGGTGCGGCTGCTGTAATGGTCGTTATAACACTCATAGGCCGTTTTATCACCCAAACACGGATCGTAAAACAGAATATTATGATTGCAAGAGAAGTTCCTTTACTTCAAACAGGTGACATCCAACACACAATCAAAGTCGCCAGTTCATCATAAACTTGATTTGACGGCGATTTAATAATCAATTTGAAATCTCAAAAATTGAATAACGTGTCATATTCACCTGCATTGGTGTAACTAACTGCATAATAACTTCTGCATTCGAGATGCTTATTGTACTGGTTAGTTAGTGAACTTTAGAACATATGTTTCTTAACAGATTTGCTATAGTGACAGAAAAAGAGTGTAGAAAAGTACTGCTAGAAAAATCTAGTTGTGGGGAAAGGAAGGAAATGGAAACGGTATAGAGAACATATCCTATTTCAACATCATAATCAACACACTCAGTTACTACTTCGTTTGCATTTGAAGGGCGCTGTTAGGATGGGAGATTTTTTACCCAACAGTTTGGCTGTTTAATGTTCGGTAAAACTTACCGAATACTGTAGAGTAACTATTCCAAGTATGTATCATCACAGTTGTGACTAATTTCCGTTGCCGTTGGCTACCTTCGGTACCATCACCAACGCTTCCAAAGTTTCATACCACAAACATGCGGTTTACCAGCACACTGGAGTGGGAAAGACAAAAAGTCGATTGCGATTCCCAACTTTCCTGGGCTTGTTTTCAGCTTCATAGCTAAACGATTTCGCAGTAGCTGTTGCAGGAGGAGGCCCAGCAACTCTTCGTATAGATCTGATGTGAGATATTCGTACATGCTTCGAGAATATCATCAATTTGTCAAGGTTTGATAAGGATGAGTTCAAGTGTCACTACAAGTAGCTACCGTCTGTGTTGACATCGATGAACGACAATGGCTAAAATCAGCGTCGAAGTACTCTCGTGTGTTTGTGCCGAACTGGATAGACTATAAACCAAGCATGGGGCAATCGTATGGGAAAAGAATGTATATAGTCGACCGTATTGGATCTGGCAAACCAACCGAATACGGCTGGTGAATGGTGATAGGGCCCTTTTTAGATAGCCGATAGAACACTACCCCTCTACCCCTTGACAATAAGAAAGCAATCACTAATAGAAGGAAAAATGTTAATAAACGCAGTAATGGTTTGCACAGAGTCGAGAAAACTAACTTGCACAGTTGCCGTCGACTAACCGCAAAGGATTCAGGCATTGCAAGAAAGTAACTTTGTTTAACTTGTGTAAAACAATAAAAAGTTTTGAAAATTCATCAAAATTGAAATAAATTGAATACAACACAATCCATATTGAAACTAAATGCATTTGTGATCCAAATTAATTTCGATTGCAATCTTGCTCCGAATACGCTCATGAAACTTAAAGTTTTTCAATACCTACATATTTTTTGCTGTGTCGGTCCAGAAAATGGAATTTTCTTGCAGACGACAATTCGGTTGGATTGGTTTTTATCGCGACTGGGGTTTCTTGATGGACCGAGCGATACATATACTAGCAGGTCCACAAGGATGGAGGAGGTATGTTGCTATGTTCTGGTTTTTTTTTCCTGGCCGTGGTTGACTTCAAAAGGGAATGAGCCGAGACAGTCACAGCGTGACATGGGGGATGATATCGAGCAAACGGCTTCATAAATCATCTTGAAAACTAGGGGATATCCTCGTTGGTTTGTTTCTGATGGTTTCTTGATTAGTCGATATATAAATAAATAAAATGGCGTCGCTCACGGTATCAAACTCACGCTTGCTTTCAAATGTTTATGTACAGCACTTAGTTTTTGGTTTCGCTTTGGCGGATAGGTTCAGCACGTGATGATACCATTCGACAACTACAAAATGTTACAGGATGATATTACATAGATGCGTGAAAGGAAAATTTAGAACATTAAGCCCAGTATTCAAGGCAGCTATAATATAGAAGATTTTTTTAAATACATGGAAAATTAGCAATTTTTTAAACCCTTATTTGACTTAGAAAAATTACTGAACTAACAAAAATGTTGATTTCCGGTTTCAAAAACTTTCGAGTAAGTCGTTGAAACCTAGCAATCAATAACTGCTGTAGAAGTGCTTAATACTTACTAAGCCTGCAGGCGGCAATGTCCGAGTTGGTTTGCCAGATCTTGGATTCAATGCATATTTAGAAGAGACAAACTGTTTTTATTGAATTTGTATATTTGGTATCCTAAAATCTACCTTACATTTCTTTAAAAATGCTATAAACTCGAGATACAGTATACGATAAGTTTGTTTTCTTGAAATCTGATAGACCATCAGGATTATCAGCAGGGGTTAGCAAATTCGGATCCCAATTCCCAATGTTACACATTTTGACAAACAACTAAATATTCACAGCGCAGTGATTGAACATTATGTCGTTTCCAGCATTCCGTGACTTGCCACCACTCATAAACCAAGCTACCTAGTTTAGCAAGGTCTTGTTGCCGTCTAGGAAGCCTCCCGGGGGAAGTTTAATTTAAAATCAATAAAGTTTGATCGATTTAATATCTGTTGCTAGTGTCTACATAGAACAGAATCAACAACAACAACCGCAACTTGAACATTCTGCCAGTACATATCCAAAACAGGCAATCGACCGTTAACAGTATGTGTTATAATAATAAAAAAAAATGCAAAAATAAGGTTCTGCGTTTGATTCAATTAAACAATTATACGAAATATCTAACGAATCATGGTTGCTTCTCAAAATATTGCATAGTCATATTCTAGGATTGTTTCAGAATCAAGGATTGTTTCGATTATTTAGTAATGTGGCTTCGATCATTTAGTAGTTTGTCAACATCTCATTCAGGGGAGACGAATTTCAAAATGTGTTGTACGGTAGAGTTTTGGCGTAATGCTTTTTCTACAACTCTGCAGTCCGTTGTTTGAATTTCACTAGTTACTGGATTAAGTGCTAGTTTCAGTAACTTATACTAAATGATTGTTATTTTGATTGTATAACATAGTTACAGCATTCCGATGAATAACATTATGTCAACTTTTTAGAAAGGTTTCAGCTTTTATTAATTTACTAGCTTTATGTACCCGGCCTTGCTCGGAATTGCCAGTTTGATTCGCAGTTTTTTTTTCACAATCGGAAAATGAATAAACCAATTGGTCAACAGGATAATTGCGTTTTCTTATCGATACTTCATCATTTGATCAGAAGAAGGCAGATTTCATTTGAAAACATTGACTGATTTTGAAGAAGGGAGCAAACCCATAATCGCCATATTCCGGGCAAACGTTTATTTCTAAAGAAGGAAAAACATCCACCGATGCCTTATTCCGGGCAAACGTCTATTTTTAAAGAAGGGATCACATTCACCATCCAGAAGGAAACACATTAATCATTGCATGTCACTGGGCAAACCATAATTTCGATAAATGGTTAAATTGATCGATAACTAAACAATACAATGATGAATAAGTATCCGAGATATATAGATAGCTAATAGCTATATGTATCCGGCTTTGCTAGGGACTGAAAAGTAAATTATTCAATTAAAATGTCCAATGCTGTAGCACAAAACCCACAGAGGTAGATCTACCGCTCATAGAATTGTTCCTTTGTATCAATCTATTTTTATATATTTGTTTGGCCCTTCTACCTTTTCAATAAACATCTTCCAAAAATAGAGAATAAGTGTACCAAATCTGGTTGTAATTTATCCTGGGAGTTACACTGAATTGCTCATTTTTAAAGACAACCCCTTCCCCATAATTTCCCTTTTTCCCCAATGACCCTCCCACCTCCTTTGTTATCTTCTCCTTGGGATAGAAAATGTGTAAACCAAATTTGGTTGAAATCGGTCCTGGGAGTTAGGTGTTACACTGAATTGCTCTTTTTCTAAATACAACCCTTCCCCCTTACCCTCCCTTTTTCCCAATGATCATCCTTTGTTATTTTCTCCTTAGGATAGAGAATGTGTGTACCAAATTTGGATGAAATCGGTCCAGGGGTTCAAACGATACACTGAATTGCTTGTTTTCTGAACAATACCCCTCCCCCCAGACCCCTCCCCTCTTTCCCAAATTACACTTCCATATGATCGACTACTCTTAGTGAATATGTGTACAAAATTTGGTTGATATGGGTACTGGGGGTTGGGAGTTACACTGAATTGCTCGTTTTATAAAGACAACCCCTTCCCCCATACCCTCCCTTTTTTAACAATGACCACCCCACCCGCTTTGTTATCTTTTCTTTAGGGTAGAGAATGTGTGTATCAAATTTGGTTGAAATCGGTGCAGGGGTTCAGAATTTACTCTGAATTACCCGTTTTCTGAACAATACCCCTCCCTCCAGACCCCCCCCCTTTCAAAGATTACACTCTCATATGATTGTCTTCTTATATTGAATATGTGTACAAAATTTGGTTGAAATCGGTTCTAGGAGATGCAAGTTACACATAATTGTTCGTTTTCTAAACAAAACCCCTCCCCCTTTTCTAAATGACCCTCCCACCCCCTTTGTCAACTTCCCCTGAGGATAGAGAACGTGTGTACTAAATTTGGTTGAATTCGGCCAAGTGGTTCAGAAGTAGTTAGCGAACATACATACATAGATTGATTTTTATATATATAGATTAGATTTTTTAAAACCAAATTAAAAATCAAGTTTGAAAACTTTTAAAGTAAATTCCTCAACATGGAAAAAAACTTACATGGAACTGTTATTCCAAAAGAGGCAGTAAACATTACAAAAACTGTTGCAAACTGTTGATCGTAATCCTCGATAACCTCCTGACTTCCGCATCTGCATTTTAGCAATTAGTTGTTTTAGATTCGAGATCGATAATTTACAGTACACAAAATATTTCGAAATATTCGGCATTTTAATGACACACGCTGTAGCTCTGTGTTTCGTATAACATTGAAAGGAAACAAAATATCGTCGTCGTCCTCGTCGGAAAAGTTCTATGCACTATCTACGTATAAGCAACTTTTCGTTTCGAAAAACGTAAAGCGCACAGCCATGCACAACAATAACCAGATGGACAGGGCTGCGGCACAGAAAGCCAATGGAAATAAATGAAAAGAAAAAAAACACACAAAAATCATGCAATTGCAGAAATTGACGATTCAAGTCCGACTTTAGACCGGCAGAATACAGCGATAAGGACAGACAGGAAACAGCGAACTTCACCAGTCCACACTGCCGCCTGTCGAGAAGATGGAACATGAAACGGCCGTAAATACACTCCGAACGGCGGCGTCGAATAAAGACCGTTCAGGGTTGGAAGGTATGAGGTTTGCAATGGGGAGCCCACGGGCATTAAACTAGGAAGCATTCGCATTCCGGTACATACGGCTATCAACCGGAATATGAAAGGTTATAAACAAGTATAGAATATGGATGAAAGTTGGACCTTGCAGAGCTTGTCAGTTGGGGAATCCGATTTTTGTGCCATTAAAAATGGCATTTATCAGGTTGTTAGTTTGCTGTTTTATAGTGCAATGTAGTATTTGCGGCAGACTCGGAGCGCTTTACACAACGTGGCATTCTAAGACAAATGGACTTGAAAACAGACCAGATTTAGATAAGGCAAGGATTATGAATCTGAATATTCACCTATCATAAAACCTCGCTGTCAAACCCCATTTTATTGAACCACATGTTTTGAGAGGTAAAGGAAGAGATCGGAGTTGGCAAAACCCTGAAAACTCTCTTACGAAATTAGTGTTCTTCTTCTTCTTCTATGGCTCTACATTTCAACTGAAGAACTTGGTCTACTTTTCAACTTAGTATTCTATTAGAATTTCATCAGTTGTTATTTTAAAGTTTCTCTATACCTACCATTGCATGAGTATGTATCTTGTGTGGCAAGTACAATGGGATACACTATGCCCAGGGAGTCGAGAATGTTTCCCACCAAAAACATCCTAGACAGGACCCAGAATCGAACTCGCCATCTCCGGATTGGCAATCCTACGCCTTTGCTCGCAAGACCTAATTGGAGACGAAATAAGTGTATCGCTTCTTCTATTTGGCTTTCTCATTCTAAATGATGTTTGTTTTATTCTGGTGACATCATTTCTGAATTTAATTTAAAAAAATATGTACATTCTAATTCTTTTTATCCCATCTGGGGGACGTATCACCACAGAAAAACTCCAAGAATAAAACATCAGGTGAAATGGAACTCAATTTAGAATACTAGAGGGGGATTTTATTGTTCCGTTACATTAATAACACTTCACGCATTCCTTGTAAAAAGGGTACATTCCTTTCTCTTCCCCTTTACTTTCCTCTATACCGCCGGTAGCCAGACGCGTGGCAGGCAATCTGATTTACTTTATTAAAAAACCCTGTTGCTGATTAAACTCAAGACAATCGTGCTTAAAGATAAGACACATTTCGCCGAATATGTAAAACTTTTCCTTTTTTTAATTAGGGGAAATTGAAAAATCTTGCACGGCTAAAATTTGTGCCTATTGTTGAACACCCATAAGAAATGCAAGTGCGTTCAACAATAGGTGTTAAACTTTTGTTGAAATTACCGAAATAACTTTCCTTAATAATTAATTCTTAGAACCAACATCGCAAGAAGTTGGTTCATACTAGAAAACATATTACAATTGTAAATTCCTTTGTCTATATATACAAAAATTATTTTGTTATTTCATTGACGGGTAGATCGATTCGCATTTTTTGGCAGATCAATTGGTTGGGGTTCTGCCAAACCGCACCAAACGGCTTTTTGACTGACTTGTGATATTTTGTTCGTATAAGGAAAACGGAAATCATTTCATATCAATTCATACGTACATTTGCTGTAGGATATCCTCAGTTATGGGGATGAGGGATATCCGATACGATTTGCGTTTAATCAAATCTGCTAAACGAAAGCGTGGGCAGAAAAATTAGTATTTTTTGTTGGAGCTTGGTTCGATTTGGTAGAACCCCAACCAATTCATCTTGTAATCCCGAGTGTTTATCTATACGAAAAGTTGATGAATTGAACAAAACAAAAATTTAAAAAAAATCCCTGATTAATCCACCTAGCGGCGTTGGTGCCTTTCTTGTACATCAGATGTACCTAAAATAAAGTGTTAGGTTTTAGCGTGTTTTGCGCATATGAAATATTATTCTTGTCATAAATAGGGCATTCCGTCAAATGAAACCTGTTGCGAGTAAATCGGTAAATGCTAAGTGTTGAAAAGTATGTTTACCAATTTTAGTATACATACACACATACAGACATCACCTCAGTTCGTCGATCAGAGTTGATTGGTATATAACACTATGATGAGTCGCATGGAAATTGATGGAAGGTGAAACGCGCTTGACAGTTTAACCTGACACGAAATTCCGAGCGAAGCTAGTTTGTACAACTAGTAAAAAAAAACTACAAAGCATTAATAGTTGATTTAAACATTAAGTTTGTAAATTAGAAATTATACCGTTATTGTAGGTAATGTTTAAAAGAAGGAGAGAAGTAAACCAATTTTTGTATAATTCGCTTTCGTATGATAGCATGTATAGAAATCCTATAATTTATTAATGACTATGAAAATCCAAAACTGGAAGGCAATCAAACTCATCAAATGCTTTAGCCAAGCAAGCCTTTGGCACAGCAGAGTGCGATTGATTCGCATTCTATACCAGCCCGCCCAGCCTGTTGTTGGGAGGCATGGAGTGCGATCCTCTCGTTTAATAAACAATGTGCACTCGCTTGACTGTGGATATACAACAGTAAAGAACATGTGGAGATTGGACAAATCAAGCATCCGAAAGATATTCAATTTGCAAAAAAGAGAGCTAACCGCGGTGGAGGTTGGTACTCGGATTCTGATGGCTTTTCCGCAAACGTGAACTTAAAGTGGTCTTGTTGTGTAGGGGTTATCACGCCTATCTAGAGAGTAGGAGGTTGAGGGTTCGAGTCCCTCCAAGACACGTGGATTCTTTTTCGCAAATTTCATATCAATTTGTCCATTTCGAAACATGTGCTGTGCATATGCACAGCCAAGATGTTTAACAAAAAAATGGTTTTCGTACGGCCGAGTTGCCGAATAATATGCAATTAATTGTCAAAGCTGGAAGATAGGTCATGCTCCAGTAAAAATAGAGCCATGAACATAGAAGCAAATTCCCATAATAGCACCTTACGAAAAATGCAATCATGCCGTTCTCTAATTTAATAAATATTAATCCATTTAACGTTCAACGCGAACGACGAGTTTTGTTTAATTTACACGTGAGGCTTCCGCTTGAACTTCGCCATTGAGGCACGCTATTGATTCAACATCACACACCTGTTTGGTCATCGTGGTGCTGGCTGTTGACGGTTGACCAAGCCCTCGCCGTGAGTCCCGGTTGAAGCGGGGTCTAATTGTCACCCGTGTTTATGGTTGCGTTCTTGAGCGTTGCATGTCGTCAAACGCTTTTTCAAGTGCGCCTTTTTTGTGGCCCACTAGAGGCAAGGTTAGCTCGCGGGTGCGGGCGAAAGACCACGATTTGACGGGTTCCCACTGATTGCAGGTTCATGAGCTTGTACGTGGTCATATTTTTCTCACGGAAGCAGCAGTTCGCCGTAATGTGGTAAGGAACCAATGGCAAGATGATTAGCATTCTCGAAAGTGAAAGTGTGACTGTGCATGTTTCAACTTGAGGCATTTCGAAGGGGTTGGTGAACTTTTACCGACTTCATTTTTCTCTTTCAATGGGTGATATATTTAGAACGATATTTCCGAGGATTCTCGTTGCATTTGTTTAACGATGCAAATTTTTTCTCAATCTACGGACTTGAAGTTGATACACATATTCCTATCCAAACATAACATAGGAGTAATCGCATTATGTTGCCTATTACAATCCTTATATTTTTTTAATTCCCATCGGTACTATTTTAGTCCCCGAAATGGGGAATGGTTCCATGATTTAATTAATCTAGCGTGTTTCTATGTAGCTAAATTTGCATTTTACCATGGAAGGGTATTGTACAGTGCCATGAATAGGTAATATTTATGGAATCATGAATTGACTAATCTGATTTCATTAATTTGTATCATAAATATTTTCAAGCGTGTAGGATGTCTGTTCGTTTGAAGTTATGGGGATATTACGCAATAAGTATCAATAACTGAAAACACATCGAATGACCAAAACCACCTTTACGTACTCTCAGTGCAAAAGTAAGGCAAACATTTAGTCTTTTGGTCAATAACGAGAATAACAATTCTATACACTTGCATTAATGCTAGTGACTGCGAAAGAAAATACTGTTGAACACCATATAAAGAATAATAAAGAATTTTACATCAGTTTGTTAGATTGTCGCTGCAAACGCTTATTCTGGGAAGGTCGTCCAACGATTCGTAGCTCAGTATACATACCTACTCTATGTTGGTGATTTTTGTATTCGCTTTTAAAATCGATGCCTACCTATCTATGTGGTATACTTGCGGCTGCAAAAATCCACAGATCCAAAACCCGGATCATAAATGCAAATATAGGACAATTTGTTTGTTTTATGTAAGGTTTGATCGATACATATTACACAAAGCTTATTCGGGCATTTTTTACTCTTCATCAAAGACAAACATTGATTCAAAACACCTAAATGTTATTTTACGAGCGGTTGCGTGCTCGCGTTGTCATCACGAAAATGAAAACATCATGTTCGATATGGGCAGATTTCGTGGGAAACATTTGGATGTGAACGCTTTTCAGGTCGTACTTGATAGTGGTCGGCGTATAAAGAAAATTATAAGCTATGTATGTACTAAAATTCGTCGGTTTAATATGCAAAACAGAAAGGAACCCATTTAGCATTGGCGTAAATAAGGGGGGGCCGGGGGGGGCCTGGCCCCCTCCAGACCTACTTGTGGCCCCCCCCAGAAAATTTTGAAAAGTAATTCCAACTTAATCAGTTTTTATTTCATTTACATACCCAACAAGCATTGGAGGATGATAAAGAGCTTATTTCGCCACAATTTGGCTTGTTCAGCTAAAAAAATAGCTTATTCAACCTAAATTGTTTGTTGGGTATTTCCTACATATTTCTTAATTTTGATTATGAATTCTATAAACATATTTTTTGTTGCGTTATCACATCTATTACCATTTGTTCAGCAAAGCATCGAAATATTTAAGTTGGACCCCCGGGAACATTTTCTCGATTTTTAAGCTAAAATCAATGCCGCTTCAAATTCAGTTGCTAGCTTAAAATAATAAATTTGTTCTGTATTTGTTTGACTACCCAACAAACATTCACTAGTTTAACTAACATCAGTGTGATGATTCAATTCAGCACTGTGTTGAATAATGTCTGTATTATTTCTTATCGCAACTTCTGTTCAGGCTTTGTTCACACAATTTTGGAGAAGTTATATAGCTACAACATCTTATTTTGGAAAACAACTTTATTACCTGATTTGTTAAATCTTTAATAAGCATTTTACTTAGCCTTAATTCAGCTACATGTAAATATTTCGAAAATAATAACGTATTAAGTGTAATCATCATCAAGATCTTTATTGAACGTATGTTGATGAAATTTGCTATTTTCATATAATCATTTTAAAATTTTCCTAAATCGGGTCTCGAACTGCTGACATTTGATCATTCGCCGGTAACGTTGTCATCCGCGCCATCCTTGATTCGTAAGTTATGGCCTTCTCGACGCAAACATAAATAATCGTATGGCTGAATATAAATCATGATTGGACTCTTATTCAACAAGTCAATCTGTCAAACTACAGTTTGCTAATAACTGTAGAAGATTTTTATTTCAACCATTGTTCAGCCAGTCATAACCATCGAACACTGGGGGAAAATATATGAAAATAATGTCAAAAAAAATTTATGAGAATTTGATGGATTTATTTTCGACCTTGCTCGGAATCTCTGAATAACCGGTTGCGATATGATTGTGCCATCAATACCACACATGCAGCATTTAAATAACTACACATATCGAAATTTATTTACATATAGAAAACAACTAGTACATATGGAATCTGTAACAAATATGCAATATGGTCGATTTTATATGAATTTGTGTTCGTTTCCGCACATTTTAATACAACTGCATAAATTTTTCTTCGTTGCTCCAGTAATTTTGTTGGTTATAATTTCCAACACCTTCATAGATCAGGAATTTATTATGTATCACGAAATAATTATGAATTGCCCCACGAATATAAAAAGCCTGAGTGTTCTTGAAAATAAATCATTATTTTCCTTCCAAATATCATCAATTCCAGCCATCGCGATTTTCTTTCAAACGGAAAAAAGCATAACCTATTACCTATAATGTTTTCTTCCACTGTGCGATAGATCCGATAAAGGTGAAATCCAATGGTTAAGAAGGACAAAGGTTAAGAAGAATGTCTAATGCTTGCTTAATAATCTACTACTCAAACTCAATTCGACCACCCTTTTAGAGCATCACATCATAGTCGAACATTTATCTGTGAGAATTTAGAAAATCATTAGTTCAGCACATTGATAAACTTCTCCAATGTGCTGAAATGTGATAAAACTAAAACGTTAGTTCGACTTCAAATAAAGGTGGTAAATAAATAAATAGGCCAAGTCGAATATTAGTTGAATCAAATGCTGAAATGAAACCTGTCTAGCGAATTATTCAGGATCCATTTTATTCAACTATGAAGATCACAAATAAACATTAATTCAACTTAGATGCTTATTTGTAGCTTGTCGTTGTTTGTTGGGTAGTGTCCTGGTCGCAGAAACATAAAAACATAATTGTATTAAGATATAAATATTTCTGTTCTATTAAACTACCATCCGCTTCAAAAAAGGCTGAAGCAACTACATCAAAATGAGCACATGTACACAAATCCGGCCAATGAAATTTCGAACGACCATTCTTTCGAAAATCTTCGAGTTAATCGCAAGGTATGCCGCAAAACAGTTGATCAAATTCCTATGGAGCTTTTTGCTCTCGCTATATAATTCTGGCACAGAAAGATATAAAATTATAATCTTTGTTGCAATGACAGAAAAATCAACAACGCATTCCATTGAAAGTATTAGGACAAAACCTAGGCAACCTTCGCACTCACAACAGAGATTGCATTAAAGAAATATTTTTATAATCCTCAAAAGATCTTGTTCCATTTAATTTTATTCTGGAAATGATTTATGATTCATAATTTTATGACTCATGGAATTTATGACTCATAAAAAACACTTTAGGATTCCAAATTTGTGTTCATCGGTATTTAACTATTTCAGCACATAGCATACATTTTGGAATTGCATTATATTGATTATGACAAAATTTCGTGGAATTTATTCCACATCTAAAGAGTTTCAAAAATTTCAAATTTCAAAAAAATCGAGATCTTTATGCATTAAGTAATCATGGAAATGCTTGAAAACTTTCAGAAATATACTTATATCGAATTTCATTTATAGATAATTCGAAGAAGATTCTTGAATCTTAGATTACACACTTATTCACATTTAGTAACATGGAGAAGACAAGTTGACACAGACACAGCGTTTTGAAGCAATCACAGCATCATTGAAAATCAATTGTATTATTCGCGATTTTTTTTATGTTAGTTCTAGGACGTATGAGCGATAAACTTAGTCAAACAATTTCTATTGCAATCCATGCGCACAGTGCTTTAAATCGCCTTTGAAAATTACATCCCACCAGCTGGTGCCATGGCCCCCCCTAGACCGAGACTCTAGTTACGCCTATGCCATTTAGAAGTGAAATTAAATATATTAGGGGGAATGAAGACTTTGCTACATATAGTACGGGGGTATTTTGTTGAACAAAATATATGAAGCTCAGCCACAAAATGCCTTTAAATGTGCCAAAAACTGCATGTCGGTCAAATGTTAGCATAATTCCAGTATCAAATTTTCATAACGACTTATCTACTTTTGTAAACAAAAATTCAAACGTCGATTTGACGAATCTGATAGAACTCCCACGCAAACTAACACCGTTGAGAGGTAGCGGAAACCTTCATCTACGTATTGATGGTGTTGGTTTGCCAATTTTAAAATCTCCATTTCTCGAAAACGAGTTGTTGAAAACAGTCGAAGTTCTAATTTATACATACACTTATCAAACAATTATAATAACACTTGAACTTCGACTGTTTTCAACAACTCGTTTTCGAGAAATGAAGATTTTAAAATTGGTGAGCGAAAACTGGGTGATTTCTGGGTGTCTTTCCCTACGTTACTTTGTCACAGCCGTGCAGCAAAAGTCGAATGACTCGAACTCTATCGGAAACTCGAAGCGTTATATATCAATATCAGCTCAACGAATTCAGCAAATATCTTTCTGATGCTCATTACAAGGAAGGCAGTATAATTACCAGGTGAATTGAATTTGGAATTGAATTTAACTATTAAGGGTTCAGAAGGAATTTTTGCTTAATTGGCTACAAGATGGCTACTTTTATCTATTACTGCAGTAATAATAATCATGAGTATAGAACCCACTGTCGCAAACGCTAAATTCTTCACACCCTTAATTTCATTATCGATTTCACCACGACCACTCACTCTCACACTTCTCAATGCCCAAGGCTGTTTTCTCAACACCACACCTGATGTGACACCATGAGAAAGGATAGTTATGCCATAGATTTATTTCAAGCTACTTGCAAAGCTTATCCACAGCAAAGCTAGACGTGACATCTTCTATTAGGCAACCGCAAGCTTATTGCTCACGGGAATTGGCTCATCGTCAACTCTTAACTTTGTGTTTCTAATGCGTTTCCATAGTTGTACATTGCCTCTGGATTGGATACCAATAAATACCAAATGTATTAATTAGTATATTTTATGGCGGCACAATGATAATCTATGCTAAGAACCGTTGAGCAAATTTCCAATCGGAGCTAGAATTGAACCCGCCACTTTCAGCTTGGATTTACCAACCGAGCAATTAGTGGCCACTTTTTCGAAGCGTGTCATCATCAAGTGTTAATTATATCAAGTAAGTCTAAACATAAGCAGTTGGTGATAACATTCCCTTTTACAATGTCAATCATCTCTTTGTAATCTGGATTAACACCAGCCACCCACTCTCGCCTTATCTATCTAAATTTTCTTTTTTTGCCCATTATATTGTAGGTGGGCGCTGTAAAAAGAGGAAGTTTCATCTTACGTATATGTGTGCGTTATTTCTTCGTTTGTGTTTTCAAGCACTTCTCAACACTTCACAAAATCCGTGCTAATGTTCCTGTCATTGAATAGATTTGCCATAATCCTTTTTTCTGTCTCGATTGCAGTCGAGTATTACAAGGATGGAAAGATATACAATGGGAGAACATTTTCGCTCCAGATCCATGCGTGGGTGGAAGAAGAAAGTTTCTATCAAAAACCTAGTTGTGCTACTCGCCAGGTGATGGCTCTGCAGCTTGAAATTCTTATCATGGCGCCTGGTGGCGCTCCGCATGAATTCCGATAAAAGCTTCAAAGCTTTTGTGGTAGGAGCAAACGTTGAACACATTATTCGTGCGCATGTGCCGATATTTGGTCGAAAATCCTATTAGTTACAGCAGGATGTTTGCGATGGTCACGTGAATACTGAAAACCGGGGATTCTGGCCAGAACGGCATGAAGCAAGCGCATGTTCCAGGACAAGCTTCTGGTATCGTTGTCGTCGTGGCATGCACTTTTTGGGGGGTGCAGATGGCTTCAACTCATTTCACGACGTCCACTTCCTACAGTGAAATTTTCAGTGAGTTTGTTCTGTTATTCGCTACTGCGTGAGTACTTTCAATTTCAATCAAATGGATAAGTAGAGATTTATAAATTTATGTTAGACTCATACACCGTATAGCAAATAGATAGTGATCTAAATAACGTAAACGTAAGTATATTTTGCCATCATAAATTACGATTGATAAATCGACTAATGCATTTGAAAATTAAAAGTGGAACTTAACATCGTTTACGTATTTATTCAAAATTGGATGAGAAAAACATCTTTTTTTTTTGCAGCAAATCAATTTGAAACTTCGTTACAATTTATTGCCTCAGTGTCTTAAAGCCGGTAAAAAGGTTTAACTGGCTTTTAGTAGTTGTTTTTGAATATGTCACGAAAATTTCTTCCCAAAAAACTTGATATTCAATTCTTAATTATATGGAAATGCAAATATCATCTTCCAAACTTAGACGTCCATGTTCAGGATAGAATCAGATGCGAAAGTATAGATTCGAGAGTTCCGTTAGGATACGGCAGGCATGAAGAATGTTTCATAGAAGTTGATTTGATAGCGAGCGGAGGGCAATGTTTGTGATGGCTTAAATATCACGACCTTCCTTCTGTCAGGTTCTTGGCAGATATTTACGGAGATCCGTAATCAAATCTAGACCAAAATATTTGAAAGGGCGTAACATCCAAACCGTAATCATTCCAGCTTCTCGTCCATATATAAAGCTGTATATATACGAAAAACTGGAGCAATTACATTTAGGCTGTTACGTTCTTTTCAAATGTTGAAATTGGAACAAAATTGTGAAACAATATTTTTAAGGAATCCTCTTTTAACAAATCACACAGGTCGAATTAACAACCAACTGCTCTCGATGCATATGAGCTTTTGCTTTTATTTAAACTTAAACTGATTGATTTATTCATACTAATTTTATTCTAATTTTTTGCTTTCATAACTGGAAGCAGAGATGCATTCTGAACAGAACATGAGCCAAAAGCGTGCCTTGGTGTTCTTAGTTTTGAACTCTGAACACAGTTCAGTGTGCACTGGGTTGGTACGCAAACGATCATGGTAACTAAGATTCCTTAGATTTGGAACTATGCAAAAACATACGAGCATGCTTGATTTCTATCCGTTAGATGCCCACGTTTTCATTACTAGCCGAAAAATGAGTAGCATGCCGTCACTTGAATTTGTTTTCCTAGGAGACAAGTTGCTAAGTTAGGTCAGTGCTCTTGAACAGTGTGCTTTTTCTTTTTATTGGCATTACATCCCCAATTGGGACATTGCCGCCTCGCAGCTTAGTGTTCATTAAGCACTTCCACAGTTATTAACTGCGAGGTTTCTAAGCCAAGTTTCCATTTTTGCATTCGTATATCATGAGGCTAACACGATGATACTTTTATGCCCAGGGAAGTCGAGACAATTTCCAAACCGAAAATTACCTAAACCGGCACCGGGAATCGAACCCAGTCACCCTCAGCATGGGCTTGCTTTGTAGATGCGCATCTTACCGCACGGCTAAGGAGGGCCCTGAACAGTGTGCAGTGTTCAGAACTTTTTAAACACGAACACGCGTTCTCGTGTTCAGATGCATCTCTGACTGGAAGTCTTCTGTTACACGATTATTCCTACGATATTGAGTTAGGCTGAGTTCACTATAACATTTAATCATTAGCATAGAATCTAGGCCGTACCAAATAACACAAAACACAAATAACAATACCGAAAATTTTCGCGAAAGTATGTTAGAAGTAAAAGTGTTGAAACGAAAAAAGAAATTCATCAAGTAGGCACGATTTTCGCTTATCTCCCAGGTTCGCTCTAGAGAAAAGAGGGGTGGGAGAAATATGTTTTCACTACAAACTCCGAAAAATGATTTTCCTCCGACTATAAAATCGCTTGATTTTGTCTCATCATTAGTAAAAGTAGGAACCCTGATTATTATTACTCGATGGTTATAACTCGAAAAGCAAAAAAAAAAAAATATAATCATTTTATCGACTAGTTGTCTTTGTTTGCTCCAATCCATTCAAACAACCAGGATACGTTGTCTAGATTTCAAAAGGAGCTAGTGGAATTTTCGTGTTATCTCTTGAAAATGAAAAAGTCTTTGCTTTTGCTTTAAATTGACAATAACATCCCAACTCTTTTGTTACTTCGACCATCTATTATGTTGCTGAAGATCTAATTTAACTTTATTAAAATGCATACTGCTTTAAGGACAATCACGACAGTATCCAAAAATGGCTGCTACAATGACCATCTTAGCCCTCACCTCGCCACAAATGTTAATTATCAGCACATCTGAAAATCATTTTTACGTGCATGCAACAACGGAGCAAAGATGAAAAAGTGGTATTCGGTGTTTCCTGTCGCTTGGTTTTGGAGATGTGTGTTTCTGAAAGCTTGATGTACTTTTTATATTAGATTCTACCACGATTCACAGACAAACAGACTTAACAGATAGAGCACTTACTCATCAAATTCATTGTCGCATAAACGCTAGCGACATCTTTTTTTGTCTTTATTAGAGAGGACTTTCAGCCCGAGGCTGGCTGACGGTACTGAGTTAAACTTGAGCAAAACAATTCGTGCGCCACGAATGATTATTAAAATTGATCGGCAAATCACTCACTGTACAATGAAAAATTTGTGAGTATTCTGTCTGCTTGTCTGTCTCAAGTATACTTGATAGATCTTCTTACTGATAATATTTTAAATCAACATTGAATAATTTCAGAGTCGGCGTCTGAAAAATATAACGACACAGGTTTTTTTTTGACTAGTAAGGAGAAAGACAATATCATTATTTTTGTCTTTCTACTACTTTTCTTATTTTCAAACTCTAAAGGAAAAAAAGTTGTTTCAAAGTATTGTGTTATTCGCATTTTTTTTCATTCTTTATTAGAGTGATTTTTTAAATATAACTTAGAGTTCATCACTTACTGTGTTATTTGTGTGCTACTTGCGTTTTGATTCTGCAAATATGTCTTGAAACTATTACGAGATCAATTCTACCAAATTAGAATAAGGTTCAGGGTTTAAATCCAAAGGAGAATGAAAAATCTCTCACTTATCATGTCCTCTCGCTGGTAGCATACCGTGAGTGACATTTTTCGGAAGCTATTACGATAATGAACTGATTAGGGGGTGTAGTCCATGATAAATTTATTTCAAAAAGCATCAATTGCGGAGGGCACCGGTTCTGATCACGCATTTGTAGGGTATAGTAGGAAATATTAGGACCATTTTTTTCTATATTTTTTAAAATCTCATTTGAAAGGCTTTCCGTCTTAGGACGGCTCACCTCAGGTCTCTCTATATTGATTCGTTAGAAAAGAATTGCAATAATACTTTCAATGGTCATATGATTTTACGAAATTAACGAACGGCGCACGAAATTTAAAAAAGTCCCATTCAAAATTTTCCTTGATTCGAATCTATGATGTCCGACGTGTCGTACTGCTTAACTACCGTAGTACAGTGAACGTTCGCTAATTGTTTTTGCCTTTCTCGTACAACTAAGTTGTACCGAAAGGCTATCATTTCACTCCAAATTCGAACTTTTGATAGAAGTCCCGGAGACCCATAGTGTTATATACCATTCGACTCAGCTCGATGAGCTGAAAAAATGTCTGTCTGTCCGTGTGTGCGTGTGTGTGTGTGTATGTGTGTGCGTGTGTGTGTGCACAAAATGCCATAAAAAACATTAGCCAAATTTCCACATAGAAACTCTTAACCGATTTTCTTGCAACAAGTTGCATCCGACAGAGACTAAAACGCTGTTGATCACTATTGAATTTCATAATAATGGCAAATTGCAAAAAATAGATAATATTAAAATAGTGATGAGACATAGTCACATAGAACAATAATGTGTTATGAAAAATGCCTTGCATCTATGAACATTTTTAAAATTTATCCATGGCTTGCTCCCATTAAGAGTTCCATCGTACTATAAAGATGCTCGTGTTGCACGCATTTAGGCGTAAGTATGCTCTTCGTTCAGTTTCATAGTACTATGAAATTGTCCGAAAGTCAAAATTCGAACATAGGAAATTCGAGAAACTTTTGGCAGCGCCATCTGTCGTCTACTAGTGTAAATTTTCTATCATAACATTAGACGGTGTAACTATTTTGCCTTTCATCGCGGTGTAAGCGTAAAGGCTACATTTATTACCTTTTTGCGCGAGAAAGGCGCCATCACCGCTAGGTGGATTAATCTGGGTTTTTTTTTTGAGTTGGGGACAGTACTGTAAATTCTCAATTCCAATGAGAGATGTCACGCGATGTTTACATCTGGGTGCTGCGGATAGAGCCGCTTTTTTGCTCTCAAGCGAGTAGAGGGATATTTTGAAATCAATCCCATAAGCAAAATTATGTTGCAGTTACTTGGCTGTCAAACATTTCCCGCTCTTCGAATTTCTCTTTCCATGCTGCGTGAGGGCGCACAAATGCGCTAGACTCTACATGACTTTATGATGGTTTATATATATTCCTGCTCCAATCAGCTGATGAATCTCGTGACATTTATAGTAACGAGTGGTTTTTAATTGCATTCCTACTAATTTCCCACTCGAAATATTATGTGAAAATATTTGTTACAAAGAATACAAAACTCAAACTAAGTTAATTTTAATTTTTTGATTTTCAAATTATACCAATACTTCTCGATAAAGGATCTGAAACGAACATAAACACAATCTTCAATGTTTGGCTCCGGCACAATAGAAAAGCTTGGCTTCAGTTTGACAACCAAATCGATTCTATTCGCACCACTCAGGTTTACATATCTGCCCCTCACAATATCTATAGAAACGCGAAGAATGAAAGGCATACTACAAAAATGTCAACAATGTTTATTCGGTGACAGGGCTTTATGTTTGCGTTTATTATTATACGATATTTCTTGGCTTGTAAAATTTTCCTTTGTTTAATGCAAAACGTAAACAACATCGACGCTTGTCAAAATGCCCCAATTAATAAACGGGTGAGGTCGTGCCCCAATTAGCGACCAATCACTGTAGCGCACATGTTGCAAGTTTGTTGCCGCAACTTATATGTGACATAAAAGTTGCTGCTACCAAATCTGATCAAAATGTGATGCTTGGGATACTGAGGCTCTAATAAATAAACAGGGCTTACAATAGTCGTTCTCGTCGTATGAATAAAGCGAAAAAAATATAGTCTTCGTCATAACATTGCACAACGCCACGGCATACAAAAAACAAGACAGGCTCATCACGTCTGTAAACATTCAGTTTGAATGTAAACATGTGACGTCACTGCTATTTTCGCACAAGCTGGGCCGAGACGATGCTCTACGGTCGCAGCATGCTTACTTTTGTTGGAGTACAGATAAAACATGCGTCACATTCGAAGTGTCATTTTTCTAACGAGCCTACCTCGTTTTCTGTATACCGTGGCACAACGCAAAGCCTATTTGTTTTCTTCGCGCAACATGCCTACCACGACGATAGTCGCGCAGCCAAATATTGCATAATTGTTTGCTCGTCATTATAGACGGACTGGTTAAAAACATAATGGCATCTCAAATAAACAATAGTAGGAACTTTGGTAACATAAATGTATTGATAACATTTATAACGCCTTCGTACGTTACATCAAATTTGTTACTACAAAGAATTAATAAAAATCTTCGCACGGCAGCTGCCGCTTGAAGAATTATGGTATGAAGTCTTCGTTCTTCGATGTCGCTAACGTCGTGTGCGTCACCGAGGATGCGTCGAGTAGCAATGAAACTACTAGAACTCGTCGCTACTGTGGCATTTCGTGCTGCGACGATGACTATTGTCAGCCCTGAGCATGTGCATCGGAAATTCTAATGCGATAGAAAATATCAAAACTAGTATTGTGAGCAACGAATTTATATTATTCGATGATTCGATGATAAGGAATTTGAAATTTTGCAAATTAAGCGATTTTTTTTTTTTGTGATTTGATTCACGTCGTAAATGTTCCCCGCAAAAAAACGACTTCATTGTGTTTCAATGAAATGTTTCATCAATCCTGATGAAAATTTTCATGGCTCAAGCTTATTTTGATAAGGTTCCGTTTTGAATAGTGGTCCGTAATAATTCAAAAGACCGCAATACTTAAATTTCAATCCGAACTACCTTCAGATAGTATTATTTTTAGTATTACATTATTTGCAACAATATTTTTCTTGTTGGTGTCCAAAGTTTAAATCATGGCGTCCGAAATGTAATGTCAATGCCAACTGCTGTCCGAAATTTCCGAAATCATTCAAAGGTTTCAATAAAGAGATTAAAGAAGTCAACCGTAACCTGGCAAAAGGTGAATGCGATAGGTGAACATCGCTTAGGATGGAAAATTTTCAAGTCACTGGACTCATGAGTTGAGTGTCCGAAGATCGAATTGGCGCGGCATAAATTTGGTGGAAATTTCGCCGAAAAAATTTCAAAATCTTCGTAAAAGAAACTTAATTGAATTGCAAAGGAAAACAATATGACTTCACAAAAATAAGTTCGGCCATTTCAACCGCACCTGTTGTTTTACTAATTTTAAAGCCTTCAATTCAGGTCCGGTTTAAATTCATGTTTTTAATAAAATAAAATTAAAGAAGTTGAATAAAGCTAATCATTTGATAAAATTGTCGACATAAAGTTGGTGCTGTCCAATCCGCCAGTGTCAATCTGAATGAAAATCGTTTAGGAACCACTGTTCTAATCTATAAATAACGGAAGGCGTCGGGGTCGAGGACGAACTGACATCGTTGTTTGAATGTGTTTCTTCGAGAACACCTATGCACTGTTTCTCCGCAGGGGTTGATTTTGCCGTCTATGATAGACATCCGGTCGTCCGCCACAATGACGTATGAACGAAAATTGATATGGATTTGCTGCCGTCCCATATCGAAAGAGGGTGAAAGGATAGGGGGTAGCATGTTGTTTACATAGAATGTCAATGTGGTGTGTGCATATGTATACGCACTTTCGAGAATGGCGAATCACTAGGGAGAACCGAGTTGAAATTTAATTAATGAAGTTTTCACTCGCAATGAGCTCCGCTTTTCCTCCCGACGACACCTGATCGATATTAAAGTTTCGTACCGAATTTTCTCTGATGGCCGGAAGTGTTGGGCTAAGTCTTGATAAAATCATCCAGCACTACCGGCATACAGACTGTTTCGGGTAACTTTCAAATAGTATTACTCATGACGTCTAAAATTTCCTGATAAATTTGTCTTCAAACAAGATTGCGATTGTCTCGTTGGATGTCCTCTGCAAACTGAACTAAATAATACTGTTATATTTCCGTACTTTTAATTACATCTTGCCTCGTACAAAATGGCGTTCTTGGCGGTGACGAATTCCGATCGGAAAAATCAATAACCGGTACATGAAAGTCATTTGCCATTAGATTAACTCTTCTTACCATTCAATTACACTTATTTTCTTAACTTGTGAATTGTGATTTGCTGCGTCAAGAATAATTGAGTTGTTTGCTTAAATAACTGAAAATTGGAAAAATCTTTTCCCAGGATACATTTTGCATAGTGCGTAAAAATTTCTCAATATTGGACGCCATCTTGAATCAATCACCGCTAGATGACTTTGAACCCGAACTCCAATCTAGGGCCAATTGACACTCCGGTGTTTTATTTCAGTGGGTAATCCATCTAGTAATCCACCATTGAATCAGCATAATCCACAAAGCGATCCTAGCAAAACCTGCTAAAGAATGAGAGAAAACGTTTGTCCACCTCGGCACACATTTAAATAACTTTTTTTCTGATTGAACTGTATCCCGTTGTGACGGCTAGAATCAATGTAAATGTCCCGAAACAACAGTAAACTAATAACAGTACTGCTGTGACAGGACAATATAATCGGTTTCTAGCAAAATTGCGGACGATACAGGATGTTGGCATCCGTCGGAACTCCGCGACCCAATAAAGAATCATTGCACAGTCGCTATCCGGGTACTGTCACACTGGCGAGGAGAGCAATGGCACTTTTCCGAACTAGGGCGTGACTGGAATCGATTTTACATTTTCCCTCGGTTCAAGATTCACGTAAGCACGAATTTGTCTTCCATTGAGCTCAAACATCCATCGATTTAGCGCAGCGATTCGTGGATAAGATTAGTCCTTTAAATCAGCTATCGGTGGAGATGGTTCTTGATCTAGCCAGCAACCAGCCCCATACAGCAAAAGGGGAGCCAGGGCATTCTCGGATCGACAGTTCAGAGCACGTATGAACACTTTGAGTCTACTGAAACGACTAGGGATGGTTCCCTTTATCCGGCTGATTTCCCGGTGCTGTCATGACAACACGTACAACGATCTACCGAAACGTGTACGCATACAGCGATGGCTCACCCGCGACGAAGCATGCGCTTTGCCAAAGGGACAGGACCACATCGGCGAGGATTTGGTCCTGTTTACGAGATTATACTTTGCGATACGCGTACGCGCGTACCCCGTGCATTTGTATGCGGACGGTGAATGCCCTATATCTAGGGCTACCATCCATTTAGCAATTTCTAATATGAGTTAAATTCTCAAAACTCTGTCACCCTAGCTACAAAAAAAACTGATCAATAGAAATCCATTCATCTTATCACGCTCATAACAGAAACCTGTTTACAAGCGATTTTGCCTTGCCAAATTCGGATGCTGGGATCGTCATGAGCTGGAAACAGGATACCACTCGTATCTCAAAGAGTAGGCCACCCGTTCGCAGCCGTGGATGTGCCCGGTTAAAAATCGATATTCGAAAGGATCAAAGGCGCATACTCGCCCAGTCGTGCCTCTCGCTTTAGTGTGGTGGTGAAGTAACACTCGATTCGGCGCGCAGACAATAGGAAAATTTCCCCGGCCTGTCGGGATACCGAGCAGGAGAAATGTCCTGCTATCATTTCAATCACCGTCATCATCATTCGATGCTCCTGCGACTGCCGCTGTCTACTACTGTAGTATTTGGCACAGATTTGGGGAAGCAGTGCAATTGGATGTTGAATGGAAAAGGGTGTGAGTTATGTCAATTTAGAATAATCAACGATAGGGAAGGCTTTCGCTAGATCATTTTAACGACTCAATGCAGCTTCACACTTTTCCGATCCTAACCGGATAAAGCTCGCAAAAGTAATTTATTATGTACTGTATATTTTTCGAATTATGTTCTTTACGGTGGAACTTATACATATTTGATTGTACCAGCATTTATGTGCTATATGCTTGTGACGCACCCAATTTTTCATTTGTTCTACTATTCTTAGCTTCTCTATCCGAACCAGTATTGATATCGCACACCATTAAATTTCATTTATGCTGTGCTAACAATTAATTTTGATGCAAACTGATCTTCAATCTTAATGATTGTGTGGGTCATTTCCGAATTTCATGAATTGCATGATTCTCAATACCCTTTCATTGAGATATAAAGGGATAAGGGAACGTCCATGAATTACGCCACGTTTTGAAATGAGTGACGCGACAAGACACACAAAATCCACAAAATGTAACAAAAAACTAGGTGTAAAAATTGATAGTTTTATGCGTGACTGTATTACTTATTGTCCAATAAAAATATCTTTTTGTATCTTTATTTACGAGACTTTCAGCCCTAGGCTGGCTTGAATCAAGTTCAAATAATATCGTTATTTATATTTTTGAACCTTCAACGTTAAATATTTGTTCTAATATTTTTATTTCGATGTTACCATCGGTGAATTACTCTGTATTTTTATTATCCCAATGGAACGCCAACGCTTTCGTCACACCTTTGAGCAAAACCCCTAAATTACCTAACGCTGGAGTCCTCCTCCGCCGCACAATGGCTAGTCTTTTCCAAATTAATCCACGAGGCGCATTGACCTCAATATTTTGTATTCATTTTTGTTCACCCCCTGCCCAGCATATCCTTGCTATACTGGAACAAAGTAGAGGCAACTGTTGCTATTTCAGCTTTTGAATGCATACTTAGTCGATATGGGGCTGGACGATCAAAATGTTTTCGTTCGTTTTGATTGTTTCAGAACACGCAACCTTGGATACGACTCAATTTTTTTTTGTTTGACGTGCGACTCACAGCGAAAAGAACCTTGAACCTCGCTTCAGGTCAGCAAAGCAAATTATGCATATTATGGACGACAATAAGACCTGTATTTTTTTCGTTGCATAAAGATAATTCCGCATTTTTGCTTAGTTTTCTGGTGCTAACAGTGCATATGCCAAGATAATATTATCTGTTTGTAAAACAAATCTTATACATTCCTTCTGGAATTGTTCCATCTGGAATTTCTCTTGGATTTCATTCGAAAATTGCCCCAGGTAGTTGTTCTTTCAATAAATTCACCAGTAATTTATTCTAAAATTTCTCCAAAAAATCCATTGAAGAAACTTTCGAAATTGAATTCAGTAATTCCTTCAAAAATTCTTCCGGGAATTCCTTCGAAATTTCCATAACATATTAGGTCCATATTTCCTCATCTTCCTTTCTTTAATTTCTTTCAAGAGCATCCTAAGACCTTCGGAAATTGCTGCAAGAAGTCCTTCGGCAATTCCTTGAGTAATAATTTCAGAAATTAGCCGAGGAATTCCTCCCAAAAGTCTAGAAAAAAATCAAAGAAATTATTTTAAAAGGAACTCCTTAAGGAATTTCCGACATTCTTAGATTTTTTCAATAATTTCTTTGAGCATCACTTCAAGATTTCCTTCAGAAATTCCTCAAGGGATTTCTTTGTTAAATCATCCGGGAACAACTTCGGAAATAAATCTAAAAATCCTGTTTAAATTCCGCCAGATGTTCCTTCGAAAATTGAAAGAATGAATTTCAAGAATTATTTCAGAACCTACCTTAGGAGTTCCTTCGGGATTCAAAACTTCCTCCTGCATTTCTTTCGAAATTTTTTTGAATCATTCATTTAGAAAAACATGTACGAATTCCTTAAAAAATTCTCTGGAAATACCTTTTGAAACACCCTTAGAAATACCCACGGAAAATATTTTGGTAATTCTTTCGGATATTCCTTCGAAAAAAATCCTTAGTTTTTTTGAAATTGTTCCGTGACGCTTTCGAGCCTCTTAAAAGGGGGTCTTCGACCCTCTTGAAAGGAAGGCTTCTGAGAACCTTTGAAGGAGGCTTTCAAGCCCCAAAAAAGGCTTACGAGCCTCTTTCTCTCCAAAATTTTCTTTTGATGCCAGGTGTCTTAAAATGCATGAAACGTCGAGATCTGGTGTTACCTCGAATTTTTTTTTTAATACTTGATAATTTTTGGGACCTAAAAAATTTTTCTAAATAGATTTTTTTATGCCGAATATCTTATAAATGCCGCAATTTTTGGATTGGAAATCGTCTCGACTTCCCTGGGCATAAAAGTATCATCGTGCTAGCCTCATGATATACGAATGCAAAAATGGTAACCTGGCTTAGAAACCTCGCAGTTAATAACTGTGGAAGTGCTTAATGAACACTAAGCTGCGAGGCGGCTCTGTCCCAGGGTGGGGATGTAATGCCAATAAGAAGAAGAAGAACAGTAGAAGCTTTTTATCAAAACTAGGAGAACGTGGCGCCTTTTTTTTGGTTGTGTTTCACTTTTAAGAACCATAATTAAAAATACCACAAATTGTAATGATGGTATACATAAAATCACAGCGGCTTCATTTTCGATACTTTTTTGATGAAACTTTAATTTGCGAAAAGTGAATCTTATATCAGACCACGACCACGTCGTTAGTCTACACTTGTTGGAATGCAAGGTTTCAAAACGATTAGGCAATTTAGAGCAATTTAATTTACCTTTGCTTAACTCTTAAGCGGTGCTTATCTAAACTTTTAAGCTAGGTTTTTATAGATGTGAGTCAGCCTAGGGCTGAAAACTCTCAAATAAAGACAAAAAAAACTAGGTTTTTCATTTAAGCGGAGACGACCCTTAGAAATTGGTGTCAGTCAAATAAAAGGAGACAAAGAACTAACATTTGTCGCAACATAATCTGCAGCGAGTATGACCTTGAACTGAATAATGTATGGAACATGAAATAACTAAGGGCCGATTTCTTCGGCTTTGGGACAGTTCGTCGAATGACATTTCGTCGAATGACGTTTAGTCGAATGACATTTAGTCGAAAGTACATTTGGTCGAATGGACATTTAGTCGAATGGACAATTAGTCGAATGGAAATTTAGTCAAATGGACATTTAGTCGAACGGACATTTAGTCGAAAGGACATTTAGTCGATTGAAAATTTAGTCGAATGTTGAAAGTGTGTAGTTGGTAATAGGTAATTAGTTAAATGGAGAATTCGTCAATAGATTTTTGGTTGAATTTGATTAAATAATCCACAATATTCATGGATAAACTGATAAGAGGAATTTAGTCGACGTGTGGAAGTTCAGCGGAAGTGCGGAAGAGCGGAAGAAACGAATATGGATGTCAATGAGGATTTTTCACCTGACCTAAAGAAACTTCTGGAAACTCCTACAGAGATAGCAAAATATTAGGTACTGATGGTGAAATGACATTTGGTCAAATGACATTTCTTCGAAAGGACGTTTAGTCGAAGGGATATTTGGTCGAATGAAAATTGTTTTCTTATTCTTTTCTTGAAACTCTTTCTTTCACTCAATATTTATACAATAATTAGTTCAGAATGAAATTGTCTTCTAACCATAATTCGTTTATTATTGGCCGAAAATTTAATTACGACCTAATGGTCATATGAATTTCTGGTGAAATGGTGACTGAATTTCTTTTGACCATGTAGTATAGATTCATCGTAGTCGGTTAGAGGGGCTCGCCAATATCAATATCCAGTCGGAAATATTCGTGGGATATTCACCGTTTTCGTATTAATTATTCTTTTTAAGGACCCATCATTCTTTGGACAATATTGGAGCAATAATTATGTGACTTTTAGAAAACACGAATAAATCATTTATTTTTTATTGTTATTGGCTAAAGTTCTTTTCTTTCAAATAGCCATTCGACGGAACGTTGTTAGACTAAATTTACCAAGATTTTTAATTCGAAAACTCGCTTTCGACCAAATGTCATTCAACCAAATGTACGAAAATTTTTCATGCTAAAATCAGATTTCGACTAAATATCAATTCGACCAAATGTCCTTTCGACCAAACGTCATTCGACCAAATGTCCTGCGTATCTAGTGGATTAAATAAACATTTTCGACTAAATGTCCTTTCGACCAAATGTCCATTCGACGTAATGTCATTTCGACCAAATGTCATTCGACTAAATGTCATTCGACGAAATGTCTTTCGACGAAATGGTATAGATTCATTTCTTCACCCTCGCTTAGTCGCTAAACTAGGTTTAATCGTATGGGTAAGCGCCGCTTAAGAGTTAAGTGGAGGTGAAGAAATTTGCCCTAAGACAAACAAAGTGTAAGTAAGGGAAGATTAATATGTCGATCTTACAGAATTGAATTAAAGTTTTTTAAACACTACCAGAATATGTCATTATACTCTCAATTCAGGAAGTGTTACTTGCAGGAGGCAGGATTATCACCCGTGTAAGCTCCAAGAAACTCTAAACATAGCTTTACATACAAAATATTTGCAAATTTGGTATTTTAACTAATCTGAAAACATTTGTTGTACGTTTAGAGCTACCATTATTTATCTGGTTTATTGACTGAATGACAAAAAAGGATTATGGGAAAAGAAAAAGGGAAACCTGAATAACAATAAAAAATTGAGATTCTACTAGCTATTACAATATTTAAATGGTGTTCAAATGGTCGAGGTAAACTAGTTCTTGAACAATGGAATCTATACCAGCAGAAAGACGTTTAGTCGAATGACATCTGGCCGAAAGGACATTAGTTCAAACGGCCATTCGGTCGAAATTTAGTTGAGAGTGAATGTTATACTGAACTAAATTATTGTTTGAATTAACCCACAAGAAAATGTATCGAAAAGAGTATTAGAAAATCTATGCTGCAATTCCTTTTCGGCTAAATGTCCATTCGACCAAATGTCCCTTCGACCAAACGTTCTTTCGACGAGGTTTCATTCAACCAAACGTCATTCTACCAATAGCCTATTCAGATTACGCCATTTATTATAATAAATGTCATGATAAAGAGTAACTTGATTCCAATTCTCATACATTCAATTTCTTTCTTTGATATTTATTTATATAAATGGCGTAATCTGAATAGGCTTTAAATTTCATAAGACTAAATGTCCCAAAGGCATAAATATAATTATTAGCTGCATGGGCTCGTTATAGTGATCATTGCCAGAAACATCTGCCGTAACGGCTAAAAAAATTGAATATTGTATGTGCTTACCTTTAATTTCTTTGGATTCATGACGTCCATGGTATCCCATTCAAAAGTTTTTTTGTTCAGACTGTGAAGAAAATATGAGAACGCAGGTGAGCCAATTCATAACCTAAAAGTATAAGATCTAAACATCCCACCTGACATCAGGACGGGTGAACGACGCATAGGTACAGTAGCCAACGAGACCCGTCATGGTGGCAGAAATGATGACGACCAGTGGGATAACCTGAAATCGAATAACAAGTAAAACTAATATAAGTGTCACATTCATTCTTTCATTTGTACCATGTAGAACTACACTCATCTAGTCAACTAAGCCATGTCTAATTTGGTTAACATTTGTCTCAATTTTTTTCTGCAGCGCTGGAACCTTGGACACAACCGGATTGCTTGAGCATGACCTACACAACCCACTGGTGCCAATCAAAACAGCAAACCTTCTCACACCACAAGCTGCCGCCGCAGCCGTCGTTGCCCAACAGAACAGGTAAACTATAATATGTACCTCTATTCTAGTGTCTCCCAATAGTTTGTCTTTGCTTTGTGTTCCCATTTTGAAATCAACCTACAATAAATTTATTATCTTTTGCGCCCATGTACAGAGATCAACAACAACAACAGCAACAGCAGTTACAACAACAGCAACAACAATTGCAGCAGCAACAGGTGCAACAGCAAGAACAGAAACAGCTCCAGTCAAATTGCCAACTTGCACTCGTTAGTAATGTTGCCACCAACACCTCCAAAGCCGGTTCCACTAATGGAAGCTCGTCGGGCCGCTCAACGCCAAACAGCAGCAGCGATCCAGCGCCAGGAAAGTTATTCGTCGGTGGACTCAGTTGGCAGACATCGTCTGAGAAGCTCAGCGAGTATTTTGGAATGTTCGGTAAAGTGACGGATGTGCTGATCATGAAGGATCCCATCACGCAGGTAGGCAATTGTAAAACTTGTTTTGGTAATAACAGTAACCTGAAGGTTGGTGCACTTTTTATTATTAATTGCAGCGGAGTCGTGGATTTGGATTCATCACATTCCAGGAACCAAATAGCGTAGACAAAGTTCTGAAAGTGCCAATCCACACTTTGGATGGAAAGAAAATCGATCCCAAGCATGCGACTCCAAAGAACCGCCCGAAGACCCAATCGAACAAAACAAAGAAAATCTTCGTGGGAGGCGTTTCGCAGGACACTTCGGCAGAAGAGGTTAAACAGTATTTCAGTCAATTTGGCAAAGTTGACGAAACGGTTATGCTTATGGATCAGCAGACGAAACGTCACCGTGGATTCGGTTTCGTCACGTTCGAAAACGAAGACGTGGTGGACCGGGTTTGCGAGATCCATTTCCACACGATCAAGAACAAGAAGGTCGAGTGCAAGAAGGCTCAACCAAAGGAAGCCGTGACACCCACTGCCCAGCAGCTATTGCAGAAGCGAATCATTCTGGGTAACCTGGGACTGCCAATCGCGACACCAACTGCAGCACGTCTGGTTGGGGCCGCACAGGCCGCCCAGGCACCGCTAGTCAGTCAGCTGGCCAATCCGCTGATGGTACAGGCACAAGCACAGGCCGCTCAAGCTGCTGCAGCAGCCGCCGCAATGCAGGTGCAGAATGGCTTCGGAAAGATGTTCACCACATATCCACCAACGTTACATAGTTTCAGGTAGGTGTTACAATTGTGTTTTAAAAATTGCAGATTCAATCTATCAGTAGATGTTCTATTATACGAAAACAATTTTCTAAAAAAAAATCTTTAAGAATTTCATTCATTTATTCGATTTTTTTATCTTGAAATGTCCGTCTTAATGGGCCGTTTACATATTTGCTTGTTCTAGCGGGCAATGCATTATCCGACAATACTAGCGCGATATTAGCATAATGTAAACACTATTAGCAGATGACAATTCCTGTTTACATTATGCTAATTTTGCGCTAGTATTGTCGGATAGAGCATTGTCCGCTAGAATTAGCGAATATGTAAACAGGCCATAACTCTTGGGTAAATGTATTTCTGAATTTCTCCATATTTATGAAATTGTTCGGCTTTCCATAAAATACAAAAAACTAGATCAATTGTTCATATTAGTGCTCGCAACTGTGATAGCTGGTGCATTAACTCTATTTCCTATTTCCAGATACTCACCATATCCCATGCCCTCAGCGGCTGCCGCTCACGCTGCAAACGCAGCAGCTGCTAATGCATCAAATCATCAACTAACTTCCGCCGCGGTAAATGCACAGGCTGCCGCCGCGGCAGCTGCCAGCCAACAACACCAGCATGCCCCACCGATGACTGGCCACACCACTCAGCCGCCCACGACAGCCCAGCAGCAACCAGCCAATCCTGCAGCGAACCACCAGCTCATGTCAGCCCATCAGCTAGCCGCCGCAACCGCAGGCAATCCCTACCAGGGTTACAGCCTTGCTAACGTGGACATGTCCAGCTTCCAGGGCGTCGATTGGGGTTCGATGTACGGCATGGGAATGTATGTATAATTTTCCACTTCCGCTACTTTCTCTCATTAGAGTATGCTCTTAGTGCTTTCTCACCGCGAGTAACTTAAAAATTGCGACTGTATACCTGTATTTAAAAACCAATAACGGTACATGTATGTTTTTTTTGTCGATTATGTGTGTGTATGCGGGCAGGCATATAACACTTCGCAAAAGTGTGATACAAAACAGTTAGATATCCTTCCTATATAACTACATACACACATCCTAGATTCATCCGGACAATTACGCGTCTGCAATAGCCTGTGTTTATGCGCGCAGCGCGTAATATGTGTAACAGTAACCCACATTCAGTTCATTTTAACGCTTAGTCTAACGTTTGTTTGTATAAAAAACAGTAGTAATGTGTTTTAGCGAGATAAATACTCGGGAATGTCGGATACTTTATGTATGTAAACGGTGAATACTATTCTCCAATACTAAGCTTCCAAATCAAAGCAGTGAGGAACATTTGATTTTAAAAAACCTAGGTTTCGTATGGTAGCAATAATTTAATATACTCTATTATACTCGAAATAACTATTTCTCTGTATACAAAGTGCTCTTGTCCATTCCAAAACGTTACTTAAACGATCTATTAGTAGGCATACTTTTGTTCTTATAGCTGCATACCGCAAGTCGATTGTTTCATATCTTTCCACTATCTTAGTTCGATCTGGATACAAACGATGATAGTTGTACCACATCAAAGCATTGTTAGTAGAGTAATGCAATCAAATAAGTAATATGCAAGCCAGCCAGCAAGTTAGGCACACTCTGGTATGATAGCTCTTACGGGGTTGTAACATGATGGCGTACGGTGTTTGTGCTCTATTAGGTAGTGGATGGGAAACACGATGAATAGCTCTCTTCTACTAAGTATGTAATAGCATATCAACAGACTGCAAGCGCGCGCGTGTTAAGAGATGCAAGCCAAACGCTCATCATTGGCGGTACCATGTCAATAATATTAGAGTTTGACACCCCGGTGACAGCCGTGCATGGCTGTTTCAACACCTTATTAATTGATGTACGTTTTGTAGATGTTTCGTTAAGTTATAGATCTCGTTCCCTCGAAATGCTCCATTGTTTTAATTCCCCACCCTACAAGTACAAGTATACATTCATCGTAGACAAGGAGGCGCCACATATTCAGTGCTCCTAAAACCCATTGCATCCATTTTACTTTACATTATTTTAGCATTTTCTTGTACCTAAACTATATATGCATCCATCACGAATGATTATTTGTTTTTCATTAAAGTGGATAGTTAGGCGAATTCATTTTCAATTTTCCCACCATCCTAAATAAAGCGAGCATCTAATTAAAACAGTATTTCGACCGATTAGTATGTAGTTTTCAGAGCATAATCATATCGAAATAATACGCGTTGAACTCGAAGATTCGGTTAGTTGAAACCAGTTAGTTATGTATTGGTCGTCCTATGCCCTGATTTTACAATAGAAAAACTTGTATGTGATGGCTCAGAATGTGTATTTATGTTCCACGTGTGTATTTTAAGTGTAAACTATTAGTTTTATGTTAATATGCCTGTGCATTTTTATCTCATCCCATTGATCGTTGGCGTAACTGTGGTTAAAAACAAACAAACCAATCGGAGTTGGATTGATAACGATACGGTGGATCGCGTTCTTAAGTGTAGTTCTTCACATAAAAATATGTTGATGGGTGGCAATTGTTACTTTATTCGGCACTGTTTTTATCATATCATATACTGCCGGTATACGCAAAACCCTTGTCCCTTGTATTATTTTACCTATTCATTATTTTACAATTTTGAAATAAAGTTTTCTTGTTCAAGTTCGGATGCACTGTCGAATGAATCGGTTGGCATCCTCGTTTTCAACAGCTATAAAATTAGATGATGAAAGGATTAGAACAAATTGTATCCGTAAATATTTAAAAAAATAGTTGCGACCTTCCGTAAACTAGAATATTGGAATGTATTTATGAGATTATTCTTCAAGTACCCTATCGAAATAATTGCAACTCCAACATTTTTTTTTCGTTCTCTTATTTGTCGTGTAAAGTGTCAAGATTCCAATAAACCAAAAGCTGTGACTAATTTTATTCAATAAAGATCCGCTTTTCGCAGGCTGTGATTAGGGCACTTTACAGTATTTGTTTAAATAATGTATGTTGAGCAGGGTTGTTTCTGGATTTTATCTGGCAAATGTAGATTTTTTGTGGTTTTCGCATGAATATTCCTAATGCTGGAGTATTACTAGCAGTAGTTTGTTAGTATATGTTGTAATATTTTATCTTTCAGGTTTGGTGCTATAAATATACTTTAAATTGTACATTTCCAATTCATCCAGTAGGTTGTAATTGTCAAAGATTAGATAAGTACTGGAATAACTCAAAAACCAGTAGAGTCGTGCAGTTAGCAATCCATGAAGCAATGCTGGATAAGCAGCACATATTCTGATTGATAGGTTTTTTTTTCGATACCCTACGTGGTACACAGTGCACACTTTTGTTAAGATTTGCTAAAGTTTGCCCTCTGTGTTTTGGATGGGCAACACATTAACGGCTGAAACTCATTTAAAATGATTTTAACGTGTCTTAATCGCCTAGGACAAATTTCCATAAAGCCTAACGAAAAAGAGAGCAAATCAGAGCACGTTTAAAAAATTAGTTTTGATTTTGATTTGCTTATTGGTTATTATGCCAAGTATGTAATCATTCTGTCATGAAGTTACTTGACTTTTCTGATCTTTTTATGTCAAGTGGACGTTATAAATACTATCTGGGTAACCAGCAAGTTATACCAATCGTATAACTAAATATACTAAATGACTTCAAGAAGATTGATGCGTGAGTAATATACTGGCTATTAATGTGTAATACTCCCATGTAGTTTAAACAAGCAATTTGTAAATCGCAGATGAGGCTTACAGTGGAATATTCTAATATCACTGTTCCAAAGATTGGCTGTCGAGCCTATGTGGAAAATTGTGTCGCTGACCCTTATTCTATTCAATTTAATTTCTCCAGTTGGTATGTTTCTTTATAAACTCGATTATTTTATGTTCAACGTCAGCTATATAGCCTTGACATTCAATGGAGGTAATAGTGCCATAAACTAGAAAAAGAAGCGACCACTATCATCGGGACTCAATCCAACTCCATCCAGCAGTGCATTTTCGTTTATCTAACCATAACTGAATTCGCTTTGTTCCAATAATTGTATGTAATGTAGTTTTACTTTTAGTTTGAACGCAACCGTGTCCGATCGTATCATCCATGTACAAAGCAAAGCAACGCAAATACTGACTTAAGTTTTATTTTTACACATGGCCCTTGCCACTAAATAAATCTTAATTTAACTTGAGCAAGCAAGCTTAATAACAATAATGGCTTTTATTCCTAATTTATGCCTTAGATTTTAATGTAATTTTAACCTGTGTTTTAACTGGAAGACTTTTTTTCTTAAGTTAGTTAATAAACAACCATTAAAATACCCATATTTTTGTGTTTATATTTTCCTGCCTTATCATTCTTTTCGCTCTATTACTAACACAAATATTTCCGCGCCTAACCAACGAAAGTATAAAATACTATAATCAAGTGGGTTCCACCTGCATTGCGTTGCCGTGGTATTGGCCAACATGTCGCAATGAGAAAGGCATATCAGCTGTCTTAGATAGTCACAGACTACCGCATGGCGATGGTTGCCTTGCGTGCACTAGAAAACAGTTCATCATTAGTAAATATGTTGCGCTTCATTTTCGGTTGCTGGGAAATTCCAACACAAGGTAGTCCTAACGTACCGAAATCTCATCCGTTTGCTTCGACAGGTTCTCTTTAGGTGGGCATCACCACACACTAAGTCGTTGTCGTTAATATGTTTGGGCGTGTTTTGACATTTAAATCATTCTTAAATTATGACACTAATTCACGGTCCCGCACCAGTAGCTTTGCACCGGATCATCTCACCTATAATACGCTGCTGTATAGGATATCAACAAGCAGTTTCGTAGCACGACGATCATTGCTGCACTTGGTGTTTGTTGTGGTCGGTTTTATTTTTGTTTTTGCATTTTGGAGTACTCGGTCGTATAACCTATTAATAGAAAGACGTCGCACCCTGACCGTTGCGAACAGCTGGGTTCATAAATTTATTATTTATAGTATTTTGTCCGTTCGAGACACGCCAGTTATGTTAGACATTCCTTCTGTAAAGGAAAGACGTTTTTTGCTTGAGAATTTCTTATTAATGGTATATCACACATGGTGTTGGGATTTTTCTAACTTGTTGCCACGTCAAAAGCTGTAAGTTAGACCTGTATGCAAGCAATAATATTTTTTCTGTTCTAATGTTATGACGTTTTACCAATAATGAAAATACTTGTTTATGCTTAGACATTGTAGACATTAAATTGATTCGTGCTAGAAGTCGATTCATATAGATTGGCAAATACCTACAGATTGTGTCTATGGTTTTGGTTTTATACACAAGTAAATTCTTTTATTTTTAGCACTGATATGGTTTCTTCCAAAGCCTAGCAGTGAGATGCTGCGAGGCGCCAATGTCTCATGTAATGTCAACAAAGAAAGAAAAAGGATTAAATCTCAAAGGTTTACCGTGATAAGCCGGGGATAAGCAATAAAACTGGAATATGTAATTATTGTGAAGTATGATCATGCCAAAAATTTCATAAATATTGTATATGCTGCAAACACGAAAAAAAATTAACCTTTGCACTTTCGCGTGCTCGCGTTTCCCTAGGACGTGATGTATTAATCCATACTCCGGTGATAAACTGAACCATCGTCTAACAAATATCCCGCTAAAACGCTCTTTGCTAACAGACTTTTTCTAACGACCGAACCGATTTCGATTCAGAACCGAAATCCGGGTGGTGGAACATCCCAATGCAATCTCTCGATTCATGGTCTCCTTATTCTTTGTCCCTTACCCCCGATCGATTTTCAGACTGTTTTCCGAAGCGCACTGTTGAAGGCAGAGTGCATGATTTGTAGCAGCCGGGAGTAAAAGTTGCAGCAACGGCCAGCAATAGTTGTGATAAATGCGCGTAAGTGATAAAAAGTGCACCCGGCCCGGGGGCGTCCTGTGTTGCGGGACATATCGTATAGGATCTCCTAGCGATCACTACATGGGTGCGTTATGAAGACACCTCTGCCCGGGACAAGGGATTTGCGTTTAAGCGGTTAGGATATCTTCTGTGTACAAGACTGCCTTTTTTTATTATTCTTTTAAATGTTATTTTTATAAGTTACGAGTACGTTGTATAATTTCAAGTAGTATTTTAGTTAAGTAGTTTCAAATTTAAGTTTTACGGCTTAATGTGATCAAGGCGTAGCGTTGCACAATGCTTTTTGAGTAGATGTTTCAGTTTGAGGGCGTTGGCGTCCAATAAACAGTATTTCTTCATGATTAATTGTTGTTGAGTATCCATGTAATGTAATATATTTTTGTTGTCATTAAACAAAACAACCCAGAAAAGACAAGAGAGTGTGATTCTATGGTGGTACGCTTGTAGCTTTGGGTAATATGTACCCCTGGAATTAAAATAGTCAGGTGCTTACCTAACTAAACAACATAAATTTTCTAACTTTCATACAAATATTCAAGCCCCGTCAAATGTTTCAATTGCCATTTTCTTGTAATTATCTAAAACTTGAGAAATAGCATAGAGAACACTGGAAAATGTTCCTTATGTGTTTGCCATCATAAGATTTACATTCACAGTAATTGTACTATGAAGCACTGCACTGTTCATGATATCATAGTTTGCGTAACAATCATTGCACTTTTGCATGTATTTGGGATAACTTAAGGACAAACATCGCAAATCTTAAACATTTCAACACTTAAATAATGTTTGAAACATGCAACGTATCAATGTTACAGCGGTTGAATTACGCTCTTTGAAACTATGAAATCATGGGCAGTGCAGCAAAAAAAGATGATAATTGGAAAAATGCACGGGAAAGTATACGGAGAAGTTTCCAAAACACTTCTCAAAAATTGTAAAAGCAATTTAATTAACTACGGTTAACAGTACGGGGTTGAACTTTTCTTATATTGTGTATAAGTGTGCAATATCACAAAATAAAATATAAAATCGAAATGATTTGTCTAACCCAGGACTGATCACCGTTTTTAATTGAATAGCTTCTAAATTTTTTGAGAAGAGTTTAAAAAGGTTCTCTGTATAATTTCCCGTGCATTTTTTTGGGCATTGAGAATCATTTTCAAAATTACCATCATGTTTTCACACAAAAAAATGTCAAATCGAACAGCCACCCACCACTTCTTAACACGCATATGAAATATGAATTGGTTAGTTTGCATTGTCGAGTTTAACGAATTCATCTCCCACTCAAAGCACGACAACATATGTTCACGAGTCCCCAAAACATGTTCTTATCACTGTAATTAGACGCTCGCTCACTAAATCCCTCTTTCATGTTTTCATCTGCTTTCTTTGGACTGTCCTACTAGAAGAATAATTATTCTTCTATGACGTGATCCATTCTGGTTATATTCGTACGATTAGTGTCGTGTTATTAATCGAGTGTAGTTGTCCAATTCCAAATCATGTCAAAAAAAAAATATCCAAAGAGAAGCAAAATTGGACATACTTTCTCACCATTATCCGGTAAAACATTAATCTGTAATAGTAAATGTTTTATGCGTAGAAAGCTATTATTTTATTTTACTTTTCTATTTCAACTTCCCCTTCTCCCTTTTAGTCTTGGTATCGATTGCTTTTACGTTGTTTTAAAGCCATGCATTATGAAGTACTGGCTATAATAATGCTCATTTAATCTGTCCAGTTGCTTAGTAGTGGTTCCAACTTAAGAAATGGGATATTCTTTGATCAAACGTACTGAGTTCTTCCAATCACTCGTTTATAAAGAAATATAAGTTTGTACAAGTATGCATCTGTTATCAATTTCGAAATAGTATCTGTATTATAAACATACTAAGTAGGACTGTGGTAGATAAACATTTGGTTCGTACTTTTCCTTAGAATGATTCAAAACTAGTGATAGTAGTAAAATTTTTCCTGTAATGTTTTACTATATCGGTCAGCATGATTTTTTGGTTAACCCCCATTTTCGCCAAATACAATATATACATACTTTGACGTTTAAACAATTTGTTGATGTTTCTTTGAAGCAATTCGCAGCAAATTATAGTAGTTAGTGTATTTTAACTCAAGGTTTATCGACAAATGCCCTCTGTATTAATGACAATATCCACCATTGGACTTTAATTTAGACTTATAGTTATTGTTCACGAATATTTATCGATAAAATATAGTTGTTGCTAGGATGACACAAGCGAAGCTAAATTGAACATATCCATCTACTTAGCGTATGAACCTGGAGTGACAAATTAAATCTAAAGCAAGTAAACCATTGAACAAACAAAAGAAGTTATATATTCTGAATTATTATTGCGTATGAATAAAACCAAACGATCTTCCATAGGCAAGTAAATAAAAAGTAAATAAATGACTATTTAAGTGACGTTAAATCAAAGAAATTAAACTTCATCAAGAAGAGCTAATATTTAGTAAAACTACTTAATCTGATAATCGATATAATGTATCAGACACATCAAGAACGCGTACGCAAGCACGCACTGTCAATCACTAAAACACACTAACTGCTAAAGCAAATCCTCAAAGCTGTTGAAACGTCAAAAAGCCAAAGGCATCGGCAAGACACAAATGCAAACTTATATCTCTCGGTAAATTGAAATCTAAACTTGTGAGTGAGAATTTTAGTAATTTTTTACATAATAAGAGCATTCTGGCTGCGAATGCAACCAAATCCAATATTTTGACTATCCTGCGTTCCGCGATATGTTTCTTCTTCAACGTTCTACGGATCAGGATTACACAGATTTTCTATTATAAGTCTTTCGTAATATTTTATAGAAGAATACATATTTGGGTAATTGTTGTTGTTGCAAACTTTTTGCATGGTGGTTCTCCCTAGTTCTGGAAGGGAGCGCACCGTTGTTGATATTATTGTTGTAGACAACAATTGTGAGAAGTCGAAAAATTACAAATCTGCATAAACGATTAGTAAATGACCGTTGCGTGGACCAATCTACATGAGAACAAAAAACAGTAAAAGCAAGCGATACGAGACAAAAAAAAGTTGGGAGTTTAAAAAATTTGGAAATTTAACACTACAAAAGAATAATACACAAACAAAACAAGAGCTTCGCGACAAAAGACAAACGCCGTAGATCGGGGAACATCACTTATAAAGCAAACACATAATATGATTGATATTGAGAATAAAAAAGAATATTATGGAAATAATCCCATCGAATTTTGAATTTTGCAGTTTTGATCAATTTTAAGAAAAACATTAGATTGTAAAAATCAATTATCACCAAAACAAAAGAGTAACTATAGTAAAGACAACAAAAGAGTGCATGTTATTATGATATGAATGTAAACAAGTTCAAGTGAATCTAAATCGCTGATAAGGGTAATCTGATGTTAAAAATCGAATTCAACACAGGACTTAAAATCTCAATCGACAAACATCAATTGCGCAATAAATTGTCGCAGCTATGATAATAGATATACCTAACTGTATGATGACTAGTTATAACAATAATAATTGCTCGAAAACAGTGACCATTTGCAAAGAAAAAGACAGTACGATTGCTGTTTCACTATAAATATCGACTGCTTTGCCATCAGCGGAAGGGCACCTCTGATATGTGCTGGTGATGAAATAAGAAATGCATCAAAAATTGGCAGCTTTTTATATTCACTTCGTTTTGATCTCCCGCTAGGCAAACTAGCTAGACATACATTATATGTGTAAGGTGCTGGTGAACGTTACCGTGATGAATCGATAGTTTAGAGACCGAAGTACATACAAACGAACGTTTCGCCGAAGTGAAAAAAAAATCACCAATTCTTAGTTTTCAATTTGAACGCGGATTAGAAATTGGAAAACAGTAATAAGGATCTTCAAGGGACTATTAGTTTAAGTTAGTTTTGATCTCGAACTTTGGAGAATGGTGTCATTAGAGCGAAGGTGCGTTTTGGATCATAAACTGATTCATATGAAGCTGAGGACAGACGACAGAGGGTGCCGGCATTTCGCTTATACTTTAAAGCGTACAAAGTTTCTGAAAATTATTCTTCATGAAATATTACATAACTCTATTAATAACCGGATTGTTTTGATAGCAAAATATGAATTTTCCGATTAATGCTCTGTGCATCAGATGGCTACCTGCCGTTGTTGGAGCTACAACAAAATTGATATGTTTCCCTTTTTTTGATTATGTTGAAAAATGAAAAATTGACAGCGTTTTGAACAAAACAAATATGCTTTTTGGACGCAACAATGGATATAAAAGCTTGCACCAAAAAGCCATTGGTTAAGATAAAGGAAATCGACTACCGTCGTCGGGGGGTGACAATGGGTCAAATAGGGGTGAGAATAGGTCACTGTTCCAAGTACTTAGAATGCTTGTACTACAAGCCTTATAGAATAGATTGAATGTATCTGAGGGCAAGAAGACTAAAATATAAGAGACCTTTTTCAACGATTTTGCTATCCGACCTCCAGGCTGCCAGTGAGAGCGATGACCCATTCTCACCCTCCAGACCCATTGTCACCCCCGATGGCGGTACATATGATGGCATAAAACATGGTGCAGCGTTCAAAAATTCATATCGGACAAATGTCCGCCAAATTTGACAAATAGTTACGAAAAAACCGTGTTAGCGAATATTCATATAGTACGCCATTCTACCAAAGTAAGATCAAAACCAGCCAGAAACAGTTGCTCCATTGTTGCTAAGAAGAAAATTATAACAAATGTGCATTCAAACTAGGACCATTCACAAAGATAACAGGAAATCAGCTTTCAATGAGAAAAAATATTTTATTGCTGATACATTCGCAAGTACTTGGCATCATTATCAGACATTTATAAAGCAATATATGTACTGATGTTCAAATTGTCCTTTTTTATTCAGTGCGGTAGAAGTGCTCTTTTGGGTATATATCGGAAATGATTTTTTATTTAATGTTCTCCATTACTAACTTGGGAATAGATATTTTAGTTTCAAAAAGGTCATCGGAATGTTTTCATATTATGAATGACGAACATTGCCGAATGCACGTAAGAGAATATCTGATTGTTCTTCAAACAAAAACATCCTTTGTACATTATTATGCATTATGGTAATTACGTACAACCTAACTTTGTGCAAGTAATTTTTTATGTTTATCAGAGCTAAGTATTGAAACATTTAAAAGACTTCAACGCATCAGAATAGTACGTGCAGCATCGGAAAGATATAAGCAATAGGGGGCATTCTATGTAATGATTATTGAAAATTATTTCAACATAGGAATAGAGTATTGCATTATGACATATTTTCACAGTTCCCACGGCTTAGTATCTGGTCGATGCAGCTTCTCGATTGAATCTGTTTCAACTAACTGATGAACAGAAGAAGTATTCGGATTACAAGATATTTAGACCAAAAATCATAACTGTAACATTCTTTAAACAAGCTTTATGAACTGTCGAAGTAAGTGATTATGCGAGATTATTGGTTTATTGGATTATTGGTCGATTATTGGAAAGTAATTAGAGTTACGTACTCCAAAAGTGGTAATTACACCAAATATTATTTCTTGATTTGTAGCTTTATGGCAGTATTGAGTTCCTATAACTTACATGCGAATAATTCCCCAAAAGTCATTGTCTCAGAAGATTTTCATTTGAAAAATTAGAATTAACATCAAAAATTGATGGCAAACTTATTGACAATACTTTATTTGAGCAACAAGCTATATAATACATTATTACAAATATCGTGTAAATTGCACGTCTACACTCAACATTTATAAAAAAATCCACCTGAATAGGTGCGCTGCAAAAGCTATTCATATTTATTATAATCTGAATATATACAAACACGGTCTCAACAAAGCCACATGAGACATACATACACAGAAACTCTTAAGGGAAGATTCACTTACACTTACAAATACATACAAAGCAACTTTTTTTGTGAGAGTTGAGAAGTAAATATAATCAGTACGTTCTCCCTATTTATGGAAGCGTCTTAAAAAAAACTGATAAGCAATAAAACTTAGTTTTTATATCAAGCAAAAAAAACATAAATGAGCGGTTTGGATGAGCAAATGGAAAGAAGTCACGCAAAAAAAAAATGCAAATAAACATCTCTACTTGTCGGTCACGAGCTGGTCGAAAATAAACTTATCATTATATACAATTAATTATACACTTTGAGTAGTTAGACAGGGAGAAAGAGAAATGAGTTAATAGAAAACTGATTCGGTGAGAACGAAAGTGAGAGAGATATAGCGTGCGTGTTATTATCATTATTATAAATAAATTATTGACAACTGGGAAAACTCGAAGGAAGAGTGCAAATGAAAAAAAAAATACACGAAAAAATAATGCAAAAAGCTACAATTAGTTTGTTGAAAATGTTTGGAAGTTGGAAAGAAATTAGACAACAAGCATGAATAGTATGCGTCAACCAGGTGGAACAGAACCTAAAAAAGAGTGTTCTACGCTAGGCTAAGCTTCGTTGGGACTGTATGTGTAGCATTGTTGTGTAGAACGCAAGCTTTCTTCTATGGTAGAAATGTGTTTCGATCACCGATATTTAGATTGTTTCCCAATGTTGGAAGTTTTGTACAAAAATGGTATCTTTCCAAATGGGATATGGGTGGAGTGGGTGTTTTAACGTGTGACTGTTTAGAAGTTGTGTTGAATTTCATGCAGAAAATCAGTGATTATTGGATACAACTAAATATAAAATAATGCGGGTGTAGTGTGATCGGAGTACATAAGTTAGTATTTTGGAAAGTTAAGTTGTATCCCATTAGAATTTCTCTGCACCAGTAGTGGCCGACAAAATTTGGCTGGTCCAAAAAACTTACCACTATTGGTAGTTTGCAATAAAAAAACGAAAGCAACCGAATATTGGCTGTATCTTAGATTGATTGATTCACCAACCCTACATAGCTCGTAAGCATCCTACATTCGAACAGTATTGGAATAAAGTAAATGTGTTCCTCGATTTTGGAAACTAAGCAGATCTAATCCGGAGGTAATGTGATACGTTTATGTATTTTTTTATACGTATGTTTGAGCAGCAAACAATTCTAGGCAACCATCCACTTATTTTACTTTCCTGAATCACACTCTCCTACGCTCTATTAGTAGTAGTGTTTTAAAGCAGTAGTTTGCAATAAGCAAATATAATTACATTATGCAACATTATCGTACATAGTTTGAAGAACAATAGAACTTGTAGAAGTATCTTTAGACTGTTTCACATGTATAACCTGAGAGAAGTAATAAAAACAGAACATATGAATAGAACTACACAAAAGTATTACATAAATATTTATATATCTATATATACATATATACATTGTAGAAACATAGCTATGTTTAGTGCATCTGTTTGATTACGTATGAAAACAACCTAGTATTGTAATTATTGCCAAACAATTTGGTATCGAATAATCAATAAATCAACAATTGGGTCTGTTCAAAAGCAACAGAATAACATAACGATGAATCATTCTCGTTTATTGTAGTGATAGAGCACACCACTATTTTGTAAGATTAATAGAAACAATAGTAAACACACCGTTTGTAGTATTGATTGAAAACCACCAAATACTCAAATAGTTCCCATTGATTTTGGAAAGACTCGATCAAATTATTTTTATTGACTCCAGTGGGACTTCCACAAAAGTGAACTTCATGACCAAAACTATTTCACTGACATTACACGACTTAAAAACTGTACCATCTCTAAACAGCACGCTTACGTATCCAAACTAATTCTTATTTTCAACGGGCACCCTCAAAACTTACGCTTTCTTATACTTCGAACATGCTTTTGGGAAAAATGTTTGATCGGTTTTTGGTTAAAATTTCATGAACGGCAGTTGAAATAATCCAAACTTTTTAATGAAGGAAGCTTCGTATTTGCTTCCAAATGTATTATAAATGATAATAAGTTTCATCTTATATGACCGTTTTTTTTTCTAACTATTCTCTACCTCGAAGTTTAGGTCGGAACAAATACTGATTTCTTTTTTCGTCCCATTATTCTGTTTATTATGAAGTGGGTGATAAATTTAAAATAAATAAATAAATTGATTAAATAAAAACAAACTCATCAGAATTCATAAACAATTTTCTTTCCCATAAATCTTCATAAATGATTAAATTTCCCTTGTTGAAATTAAACGCACTGTATCTGATCTAACTGAAATTTTCAAAATATGTTATTCGAGGTGCATAATTTTGAAAGGTGCTCCGTAGAAGATTTTATTTTCCTAAACCGGAATCAATAATACTTACGTTCAACATACTGACTAACAAACACACAATCTCTTGAAAGCAGCGTAAAATCTGTACATTAATTTTTGCTTATTTTGAAGTGTCATGTGATGAATAGAATACATCAGGCGGGTACATTCCAATGAAAAAGACAATTATTATGCTTGATAATTAAATTTCAAATCGATTCATGAAGATTCATGTATGTATATAAAACTAATATGTTTAGTCAACGTAGGCTATTACGCTATTGTTTACGCTGGAGTTCACTTGCAAACGAAAGTGATTAATGGTTCACGTCTAGAAAACAAAATGGGACAATTGGAAGGAAATCAAATTCATTCCGAAGTTTCAGTCGAACGTGAACAAAAATGAGGGTGATTATTATCTCGGTTCCGTACGGTTTGCAATTGTTTCCTATGGTATTTTTTTATCGTAAAGATGAAATGTCGAAGACAACATCTCTCTGTATTTTAACTGTATTGCTCCGATCTTGTGTCCCTTCAACTTTTTGTCATTTGGACCTTTGTCTAATATGAATTTTCTAAACATGGTTCCATCTGAAGTATTCTATTCAATTGATTAATAAACTACTTAGTGCTCACGGTAGTATATGACGTCAACAATGATTAAGCACCGTTTGCAATACAGTTTACATATTACTGACAAAACTCGATTGAAAACATTTAATGGAAAGAAATAGAAGAACATAGAACATTGGTATTTCAATTTATTCTATTTTTGATTGTTGTTTTCGTTGCATTAGAAGTGTTTCAATAGTGTGTTGTAGAGTACTTGTGTTCTAGTAAGAATCCACCATAAACGTAGTTAGATGCACTACCATACTTTTTTTTACTTAACGTACAATAACTCAACTGTATAAATATCGATTTTGTTGCCTTTTTTTGCAGGTAGTTATTTTAATTTATTTTCTTTTGTAGATCTAACTGGTTGGTATGGTTATCAAAACAATAGTGTTTAAGAGTAAACAAATTTTCCAGCAACACTTCAAATACATTACTTATATCACCAGGGTAATTTAAAGCTGCTTATCAATATTTGCCACAAAACATCGGTGTGAATTCCAATATGTTGCCCTGTGAAAGATGATTTTTATTAAATCAAAATTTGAGAGCGACAAACTGTGCTCAATCCTTGGACGTCGGGAACTAATATATTCTTCTGTCCCCACCCCCCTCGAAATTTCGTGGTCAAATTTATTTACTTGAGGGGAGATTTCAAAATTTCACCGGAAAAATAATAAAATTTTGAACTTTCATAAAAAAATCTTTAAGAAAACAGATATGTTTTTCAATTTTATCAATTTTTGTCTGGGACAAAAGAAGAAATTAACTACTACAGCACCTTTTGTTTGACAAAATTTCTTTCAAAATGATCAAAAATCAACATTTTCATTTAAAAATGCGTCCTTTGAGCCTATTAGTGCGGTTGTGCTATGGCTCCGTCTAAGTCAACGGCTCAGGCTCGAATGAGCGATATATTCTACAGAACGGACCAACAATATTTTATAAATAAAACATCGCATGCGCCACACTGATAGGGTGGTCACTACAATACTCTGCCATTATTTTTTAGACTACTCGCAAAAAAATGGGTTAAGCTAGGGTTTGGTTTGCTGGATATCTTCCTCCGTAAAACACTACGCAAAAAATGACTTCTTTACGAGGAAGGGGTACCATAACACTTACCAACCGGTTAGTTAGTGCATCTTTATTCGGTTAGAGATATTGTTCCATGTGTTAACAATCCTTACCTAAATCTCACAGAACCTTCACAATTTTCCCTCCATTCTAACTCATTTCCTCGTAATCAATCCACCTATTTAGAAAGACACTGGCATATCACACTCCGAACTCGTAGACTACTAATTCCTTTTTTCTCTCTTTCCCCTTGATCGAACACCTTTTATAATACTACATGCATACTCTATTATCGGAAGCTAAGCCTCCAGCGATGGTAGATTAACAAAATCAATCGTACTACTGCATGACAAATTAAAATCCCACAAATATTTCAAAAGCGTTTGATACTATACTGCATATTATAGTTATAGAAGTAATCACAATACGCTATACTGACGAAATTTGTAAATTTAATACAAAACCAGAAGATTCGAACCAAACTTTTTATATATACAAACTCAGTAGAGAAAGCAAATGCGTTTAGGCGAACAAAAACGTGTACGAAGTAATAATGATTGAACTATATCATACTATAACCCACTTATGCCATAGAATTTCCAGTAGAAGTAGATGCAAATGTGATGTAATATGTAGACCATAAACCTATAGCGTGAAAATTAATCGCGTGAACTTTTTCGACACAAAACAAAACATGGTACTTAAAAGTTACACGTGCGTTCAGCCAGTGTTGTATGATATTTGTACTGCTGAGGAGCAAACCAATTGCTTGTTATGAAAATATCTACATATATGAATAGCTCATAATAGGACAAACCTGTATTACATACGTAGCGTGTAAGCAAGTAATAATGCCATCGCCTATGGCAACTACTTTGGAGATTATGTTTTTTTTATTACTCATTTTCTTAGTTGTTAGATTTGCTTTAAGTAATTAGCAATAGTTTATCTGTGTAATCAATTTCGAAATCTATAGTAACATCTTTAGTTTGCACATTTGTTCAGAAACTAAAGCCATTTGACTTCACTTTATTTAGACTCTTGAGTATTGATTTTCGATAGCACTCAGATTGAATCAAGTTTGTCGAGTTCACGTAATTAGAATAGATTGTTCCATGCAGTGTTTGAACATCACTTACTGATATGATAAAAGGATATTAAACCAGAACAACAAAACAATAATTACAGGAATAATCAATATTCACGTATAATGTTTGAAGTTGAAATAAAGTATTGGTAGTTTAATGAAAACAGAAACAAGCAAATCGTAGTTAGTTGTTTTCTTCTGCTTTTTGTATAACTTAAAACAAATGACATTATTCATGTATACTTCCCCCCTGTAAGGATATTAACCTTCATATTGTACGCCCGTTCTCAAGTAGATTGATGCTATGTCCGCACTGTTTTGTGTTTACTCATCTCTTGTAAACTGTATAAATCCACATCCTCCCAGTATATACATATCTAGTAGTGCGTCACAGCTTTTTTGCGTATCATGTAAGTACAAAATATTACTATATTTGACCGTAGACTGAGTGACTTCATCCATTAGAGTAATAACACCGTTGTTTAGTACAAGTCCAAATTCAAAAAATAAACTAATCTCTTTTTTCTCTTCATATTTTGTAACCGTAGATTGCAGGGAAGCATGTGACAGATTGTGCCGCGGATGCATGTTCTAATATACATAGAAATCACAGTTAATTGTTTTCCGACAAGCAATGACATTTATCTATAACAAATGATTTGAGCTACAAATTCCCCCCATGAACCATTATGCCTGTTAATAAAACATTCTTCTACCCCTCCCTTACGACTTATCCGGCAGTGTCCCACACCGTTCAGGATTTAGTATTCATCTGGAACATGACTGACCCGCTGGTGGTGAACCCGGAGATCGAACTTCCTCAGCTGGACATCAGTAACAACTACACCACGGACTGTACGATCGAGTACTCGACGGGAATTTCACCTGCCTGGCGGTGGTGTTCAACCTACGTCGGCGGTTGGGTTACCATCTGTTCCATACCTACATCCCGTCGGCACTGATTGTCGTCATGTCGTGGATCTCGTTCTGGATTAAACCGGAAGCGATTCCCGCGCGTGTTACGCTTGGCGTTACGTCGCTTCTAACATTGGGTGAGTGTAATGGGTGTTTCAAGTTTGACTGTTATTTATACTGCCCATGATCGCATATTTGTAACACTCGCATTTTTGTTCATTTTGTAAAAAGCCTGTGAATTGTTCAGTAAGCTGAATTTACTGCATCATCTAATTAATCCCACAACAGTAAAATAGGTTTTACTATCTTGCTTATCTGTGGTAAAGCCGTACCATTATTCCGTACGGAAAAGTGACATTTCTCCCATACTGAATCAGCTGTCAAATTAACTTTGGTAATTTGATCAAATTTTCTGTAAATCCAATCCGTATCAGCAGCGTACTAAAATTTAGTATGGGAGGAGTGTCACTTTTCCGTACGAAATATTTTTCCGTAAGGAAAAATGACAGCTCCACCTAATTCACCCAGCAGGCGTTATTAGCGTTAAGTTTTGGAAAAACTATTCTCAAATCTCAATCAATCAAATCAAAAGATATTTTAGTTACTAGATAAAGATTGTCGCTTCGGTTCCCTTTGTTCTGCTGTCCGAAACATGTGTGGTACATACCTGTCAAATCGTATGGATTTTCCTTCTTTGACATTTAGCTCCCCTATCCTCGCCAGCAAAAGATGTTCCGGACAGCGACGACAGCGACAATATGTATCTAGTAACTAAAATATCTTTTATCAAATCAATCGAGTCTTCACGTGCGCACTAGGGATCCTATAATGAGAGATATGCAAATACTTTTCCAGACGATTTAGCAACGCTGTTACTTTTGTTAGCAAACGCTTCCAGCACTTGCCGCAGCGCAAAGTGTTGAAGCTTGTATATGACTTTACATTTGATAACAATTTGGATTATGTTTGTCTGTCCACTAACAGTGTTTAAATAAGCTTTATCACTAAAATAAAAGTGCAATACAAACAGGCGAAACACAATACAAAAACTATATTACTTCTATTCGCGAAAGTAAAACAAATTATTTATTCGATGAAACTTTTCTTAAAATTTATCTCAATACCTCTCAACCTCGTCTCAATCTGCAACAATAACAACGTTCATTTGGCTCACGTTTTGACAGTTCTCAATGCTCGATTGGCTTACAATGGCCGCTTTCGCATATCTCTCATTATAGGATCCCTAGTGCGCACTAACTCGTTTGCGATTTTCAACGAAAGCATTGCACTAAACCGCATAGTTTTTTTTTCAATATTGCGCTGTTCACACACAGTTTGAAAGTGTGACGGTTCCAAACTGTGATCAAAAGTGTGACGGTGTCGATTACAATGGATTTTGACATCGATAAATGTCAGATGAAAGCAAACGGTGTAAGAACCACGTGCTTTTGTTTTGAACAGGGGACTGAAGGAAAGGCTAATACGCCTACCCACTATTCATTCAATATGGCGTACAATGTTTTTGTTTTAATTTCGATTGATTAATGATAACAAAACTTCGGAAGTATTGACGAGCTATTTTTCGACATAAAGAAGCCATACAAACACAAAATGCTCGATGCACCTCAACCTATTGCAAGTTTTCGCCAGGATAAGTTAATTACCGATAATTAGCACTAACTGCGTACAAGCCAATCACCCAAAATGAGCGTTGAATTCGGGTATACTACCCAGCAACTGGGTATCAAAAACAGTAGTACCAAAAACGATGTTGGGTAGAGTGCCATTGTACCGCGGATGGCAGGCGTTTCACCCTCCTGGTTTTGAACAATTTCTTCTGACATTTTCGCTTTTTGCAACTTCTTGCATTTCTCCTTCTAAATGATGGCCAAGGTTGCCAGTTGTGCAGTATTCATATAGTGGGTCCAAAAAGTATTCGTCTAGCTGCATATTCTTTAGTAAAATGTAAAACTTAGGCGTGATAGAAGTGAAATCAAAAAACTTTCTTCTAAATTTGGTAGAAAACTTATCAACGCATGATTATTATTCAAAAACAAATAGAAATTTCAATTCCTTTTTCTGGTATGTAGAGAATATCTAAATTTCGTCAATTTCGCTCGCTCAAAAAGTATTCGTCTATTCAGAAAATAATCGAGTGAAACACGAATATAATAGTTTTATTCGCATGTAATTACATTAGCACACTCTAGTGATGTAGATCAAATCATATTTATGTTTTGTTTGAACTTGGCGCGGAAAATAGAAGCACCATAGGTGGGAAAAGTAAAAAGATAAGTCCAAATTAAAAAAAAAAACTTATTCTACGCCTGCATAATTAGTGCAAGTTGACTTCCCGAGCAAAGCTTGAGAGCAAATAGATAACTGATTTTGTTGTTGTGAAATCGCCTAATTTTGATAACTCAGGTTGATATCCTTTTGGTCGTTTTAACGGTTAAAAGATCAAAATCTACAGCAGAAAAATCTTACTGTGACATCAAATCGAAAACAATTCCTGCTATCGATGAGAGCAAATCGAAAACTAATTTTGATATTGGTTCTGATAACAAAATTAGTACACAGTTTGCTGTCAGATGATACAATTTAGAAATCTACAGCAAAATGAGATCAAAATATGTAATCAATCATTATGATTCATATTTGAAAACAAATTATGATTTCAATTTGATGTCAAAATCAAAATATGTTTTCTATATGCTCTCATTATGTTTTCAGACTTTGCTCGGGTTATGACTTTGCAAGAAATGTGGGTAGACCAAGGGTAGCAAAAATTCAACCATTTAATTGGTGATTGATCGCATCAGCGCCACAGAAAATCTATCAAAAAAATAACAGAGTGGTCGTCAGCGATGGTAAACTTATAACGATGAGCGATTTATTGTGCGGAAAATAAAAAAATCCTTAAAAACGAGTTCACCCATATAGGCAAGTGAGTTGGAGAGAAGAAGTGGTCAGATATGAACCAATACGAACAGAAATACCTGTGAAAAGTATGGGTATAATGGGCGAGTATCACGGAAGAAAATTCAAGTGAGCCATCAAATTATTAAAAACAGCTCGATTTCAGCTAAACATATCGCTGTTAGAAGGATGACTTTCGGAATCAAGTCATGTTATCTGACGAAAGCAAGTACAGCATATTTGGATCAAATGGCCGATGAATGGTATGGCGGAAAAGGAATATTGAGATACAGCCGCAGAATCTTTTTTGAGCAGTAAAGCATGGTGAGGGCTCGGTCATAGTCTCTGAGGTGCTTGAGCGCAACCGGTGTGGGAAAATTTCACATTATTGAAGGAATTATGTATCACAAAATGTTCATCCGAATTTTGAAAGAAAATTTGAATGCCAGTGCTGAGAAATGGGGCTTACAGGAACATACATCTTACGAGGTGATAATTACCTCAAGCACACAGCCCAAAGTATTAAGCTGTAGCTACTCTATAATACTCCAATCAACTTAAAACGCCTCCTCAGAGCCCAGATATGAATCCAATTTAACTCCATTGGAAGGTTCTGAAAGACAAACTTTTCGTGAAATTCGTGAAAGTCATATTTCCAACAACAACGAATTGAAATTAGTGTTGAAAGAAGTATGGAAGAATATTCCATCCCCCGTTACGGCTAATTTGGTCAGTTCCATGCCACAAGAACTACAGCCCGTAATAGATACACAGGGGAATCCAACGAAATATTAAATTCCATTCTACAACTCCTGTTTTCGTTTCAAAAGCGCGATAAACCTGAATGGACGAATACTTTTTGAGCCTGTATTTAATGAATTGTTATGTTTTGTTACCTTTGTTTTTGTTATTGTTTTATTTTTTTGTTTGATTTTCAACAATAAAGATGAATTGATTAATTTGCTACACAATGTAATCGATAGTTTTATTTTTTTGAGCTTACTAGATTCTATCTTTGATATTTTCTAGAAAACACACAGCTAGACGAATACTTTTTGGACTCACTGTAATTATTACGGAGAAAAAGAAAAATTTGGATAGCTTCGCGGAAATAACGCGCAGAGGCAAATCCTCGCATAGAATAAATCATACATAGTGTGCGTTGGATGGAGTTCAAACATAAAAAAACAACTGTCATAAGTCTAATTATTGAATGGCGTGAACCAACCTAAACATGGGAACATTTGATGATTAGCAGTAATCAGTAACCTACCGAGGTGTTGACTAACCTGAAATTAGTAAGAGGGACCGAATTTTACCACAGTTGTGTAATTGTTTTACTAGCGGCTAATTGGACCTTCGCAAACCTTCTGTCTCGTCGGAGCCGGGGGGCTATCGTTTAGGTCTGTTTAGAGGATGCTATTCAACACTGGGTCTTAAGCTGGTGTACTTTGAGCACTACGGTCGCTGTAATTGCGAAACACTGCACCTTTTTGTAAGCGTAAAAGAGCTCATGCATAACTCTACCACATCCTAAGAGCCCACAACTCATAGTGGCTAAAGTAAGGGTTTTTTAGCTCATGACTCCGCTGTTTCTAAAACTCACAGAGTGCTGGAGCATATTTAGTGTTTCACCTTCTCTTCTCTGAAATTCAGTACCCAAATTTGGTTTTGTGAGGCAATTTTTGGAAAACAGTAAAATATAGAGCTTAAAAACTTGCGGTTTTATTAATTTATTATTCTTTTATCACCACATCCTTCATTATCTGAAGTTGAGGCTTCAAATATTAAAATATTCCCACTAATCCTGTTAATTTTCTGATAGGTTTAGATAAAGAAATGTCATGAACATAAATATAAACAAAACATCGCAAATTTGCATCAGCTGCGTCATTTTCGGAAATATTCATTGAGGGCGCTTTGAATTTTCCATGATTCCAAATTTTTCTTGCAATGCGTAATATTTCCTTCAGAAAATATTGTACGTGGATTTCCTATTGGACCTATAGTCGCTCTGAACGGTCGTTGAAATCGCGTTTTCACCTTCACCCGTCTTCATAGTAAAATCTGTCAAAACGAAAGTATGCCCGTGCTTTTGCTGTTTCCTCGGACTTCTCTTTCTTTATCCGATATTTTGACATCTGTTTTGATGAACAAGGAGCAAAAACAAGGTAATCTTCAAACATTCATTGAGTTTGACAAATCTTGGTGGAAAGGAACGTTTGAAATAAACAAGTGAACCGACCTTCGAATCCATTGGTCGAGTAAATTACTTACTTACTTATGGATTCTGTACCTCCAGTGGTAGCAAACTGAAAGATCTCCATCATGAGCGTTGCCCGGCTATCGCTTTAACCTTTGCCAGGTTAGATTTCGTCGACTTCTTTTATTTCTTTATTGAGGCTTCGCCGCCATGAGCCTCTGGGTCGCCTCTGCTGCGATGTCCGCTGGTTTCCAGTCTAATGTTTGTTTACAGATTTCGTTTCCGCCCTACGTAGAGTGTGGCCGCCAGCCCCACTTCGATCCCGAATTTCTGTTGCTATCGGCCTCTGGTGACAACGACGATGGAGCTCGTTATTTGAGATCCAGTTGGCGAGCCGAGCCGAATTATATACCGCAGGCATCTGTTAATGAACACCTGCAGCCGTTGAGTGTTCTCCACTGATCCACCATGTTTCGCTAGCGTATAAGCACAGATTTCACGTTAGAGTTGAAAATTCGTATTTGGTGCGTTCACTTATCTCCTGTTTTCAGATTTTCTTAAACTCACAAAGGCAGCCCTTGCTTTCTTTATCCTGCGCCTATGTCGATCTTGGTACCGCCGTCTGATGCCATTTGGCTCAAGATATTGGAAGCTTTCAACATTCTCCACTGGTTGCCCGGCTCTGTGAAACTGGAAGGAGTCACCGTGTTTACATCCAACGATTTGATTTTGTTGACGTTGATGCTAAACCTGCCGAAGAGGGCGCTCGCAAGGTCTTGAGCTTACTCTGCATATCAGAGCGCCGTTGCGCGAGGTGCAACATCATCCGCCATTCAGAGTCATTTAGGTGCTCCGGTTATAGGCTGCCATAACGGCCCGCGGTTTGGTTCACGGTACAATCGCATCTACAAGAATCTCGTCGATTGATGAGGAACAGTAACGTGATAGAATACATCCTTGCCTCACCAGCTGACCCGGATAGGGTTGGACAGAACCCATTGCGGCACTCTCAACGGGCCTGTCTGTGCCTCGATGAGCCGATGATTTTCTCAGGAACTCCCTTGTGTCTCAGGGCGCCCACTATTCTCGTAGTTGAGACGGTCGAAGCTTTTCTGTCAATGAATACCGAGTCGTCGGTAAATCCACAATAATATTATTTAGTGGGATTAAGAAAAACAAGTGTCCTGGGAGGGTGTTGAGGATGATCCTCAGAATTTGTTTTGAACCCGTTCAAGTTAAGGGGAGGCTGGCGCAGCTCTCGACCGACATACCGTATTCGATCACAGGAAGGATGATTTGCTTTTTGATGAAGCTTATTTTCAGAAAATGACGACGACCGACGGTTGATCAAAGGATACATTAGTTTCAACAAACGTTACACTTCGTTACTGTCTTGTCAACTGTTGCCGGAAAATAAGCTTGCTGTCAAGGGTCAAGCCAAGATAGTCGGCCTCTTTCCCATTCCACAGTCGTGCCATTAGGATGATTTTACAGTCCTCAGCGGAACATGTTTAGAGTGGGGAAAATGATAACCTGGGTCCAGCTGGTGGGGTACTCTGTCAGGGCATCCAGGCCTCTGGTGTTTTGCCACTAGCGCTCTGATCACTCTATCGTTATAGACGACGGAGATGTCATCTCGAACAGAGATAGAATGCCGCCTTCTGGAGGTTCTGGCATGTCGGAGGTGAACAACTTACCAGCAGGGGCACGAGGAAACTGCCCTGGACGACGCCTGCGACAATGTTGCGTGCATTGGACTCGCTCCGTTGATAGGAGCCGGAATTTCTTACCGACAGGTAATTGTTGATGATTTTCACCAGGTAGGGGAAGATGTAGCGTTGTGGTTTGACACCAGGCCATCATGCCATACATTTGTTGAATGCCTTCTCGACATCAGGTGAGCCATGGCGGATGTTTTGAGACAAACTTGTTCCGTCTGAGGACGTTGGTAACTCGGTCAGTTGATGTACGGTTGATCGACCGCGTCGAAATCAATCGAAGATGATATCAGCAGCCCTAGTTTACTGCCTGGCACTCCGGATGGCGTAGGATACGTATTGGATGAGACAGTGCCTTTTAACGAAGGATGACCTACAAATCAGGTAAGAACGGTCAATTGACAATCCAGTCAGGAAATCCCAAACGTTCTAATTTCTTTAAAGTTAATCCGTGAGGAACTTTATCGGAAGCCTTCGAAAAGTCGATGTAAATGCTGTCAACAGCATCTCTTCTCAGGTTAGAATTCAGCATGCTAGTGTAGGTCATCAGGTTTGTGACAGTTGAGCGATTTCGTACAAAGCCATGTTGGTACTCAGAGATAACAGGCTTAGCAGCCACATACCATGGTTTAAGAATCAGCAGTTCGAGATTTTGGCCAGACAACTAGAAATCGAGATTGGACGATGATTCTTAACATTATAGAATACCTGCATTATGAATTGAAGACTGCTGATATCTCACATCTGGGAAGACTCTAGCGCAAGCGACATGTTGAACAGAATGCAAACTGGCAATCCTAATACGTCAGCACATCGTTGAATGAAAACAGGAGGTAGTATCTGGACCTGGACCTTTCGATGGATCGACAGCTCTAATGTTTTGAAATTTCAGCTACGGAGATTGTGGGGCGCGGAAAGTTCATATTGTATGATGGAAGAGAGTCAAGAAGGTCTGTCGAATTTGGAGGAGATTCGTATTGTATATTGACATTAAAAAAACTTGCGAATAGTTCGCAGATGCAGCGATGGATGTAACATCAGCAAAACTCACAGTGGATAACATCATGCGATTTTTTCTTGGTTTATAAGCGCCAGAAAACTGACGAGTTCGGTTTAACTTCATTTTGTACACGGTGAACATACTCACGAAAGGTAGACGACACGAGATTTTCGTTCTCCGATTCAACGTTTGCAGAAGAGCTCTGTTTGTCGGTCTTACGAAAAACCTGCAACGCGTTTTACGATATGTTACGTTGATGCTGTAGTTCAGCGTTCCACCAGACTTGCTTGTACGACCTCCGAGGAAAGATCTACGAAGAGGAACATACCTGCTTATCGTGTCGAATACCGCGTTGTAGAATGATGTAATCGATTTAATATCGTCTCACTGAGTATCTGACAATCTATGAATTTGCTCGTTCTTCACACCTCGTAGTCACAGCGATAGAAGTCAAAATCTAAATCCATTTCTTCTAGAGATGGGAGATGATGCCGGGTTACGAAACTCCAGACGTAGAAGGAACGGTTTGTAGTGGCGTGGGGCTGTCGCTTACAAATACCAAGTCAAGAGGTCATCCGTTCGAATTTGATACATCAGATTTGCTTCAAGCCACTAGCAATCAAGTTTCAGTTAGAGTTAACTTCTGCTCGGAAGAAGCGTTGGTTGGCAAGTATCCTTCCACTTCGTCATCATATAACCATTCAGGCCGAGAAAGGTTATAATCTAACGATTACGGTGTCACAGGGAGTAGCTATGTTGACGGTCGGAATGCACAACAAATTCATCAGGATCACTGTTTGGCCTCAAGTAAATGCACAGATATAAACGGATTTATGGGTGAGCATGCCCTTCCCAACAACCTGCTCAAGTGTTCACTCTCCGATGAGTGAACCGACACCTTGTAAGCATTCAACTGCGATGAGAGTTCCTCCATCTCGTTGGACACTACTAGTTGAGCTGCTGCGAACGCATCGAAAGATGTTGTAATTATCAACAGATTCGGTGTTTTGCATCACTTCTGAGCCAAGTTTCAGTACTAACTATAATATCATAATCGCTGGATGCAGCGGCAAGGAAGGATTCGCTGGTTTTCGTGGACATTCCACCTACGTTCTAATAATAAGCTGTTATGGTATGGATCCTACCCGGTATCGGCGACGTTGATAATGGTAGCAGTATTAGCGAAGTGGTCGATGATTGCGCTCAGGCAAATTAGAGATACAGTGACTGAGATGAGTGGGAGCCGGCGATATGTTCATTGAAAAGCAGAAAATAATGCTGGCGATCAGTTTCAGATCTCGTCCAGAATCGCTGTTGTTGGCCTCCAAAACCTGTCTCCGGCACCTAGGTCTTCATACTCAAACCCTAATTCCATGGGGATGTATCAGCAGCGAGTGTAATCGATTTAAAATCGGGTAGCATCCGATTTTGTACGACCTGAAACTTAAGGAACTTACGTCTTTACCTCGAGCAACCAATTTCACAAGACACGTAAGTCCGTAGTCCCTACTTCGACTGCAGTTTGTTTATTTGTTTATCTATTTGTTTATTTAAATATAACACCAGACTACAGACTAATCCAATGATGTGTAAAAAAATATATTATATAATAAAAAGATTCGTTACGGACAAATTAAACATCCATAATCTAAAAATTTAAATAATCTAAGCTTTAGTGCTGCGTCAATGACCTCTATCACTGAATACGGTAGAATCTCCTCCTTAGCATTTTCTTGTTAAGTGGAAGTCGAACATCGCCGCCACTCTGTTAAAACTCGTTGTAGGCCATGGATAGCATTGCACATCATGATTAGTACGACGGATCGGTAGGCGAAGCATATATTATTACGCAGCGGTCGGGGTTGTACGCCGATGTTGATTTGTTGCAAGATGGTTCCACAGTCGATCCTGCCTGCAACATCAGCCACGATCATGGCTCCGCCACATTTCGTCAGTACTCAGAGGCTCGAGACCGATAAGCTGACATCGGCTTTCGTAGCAACTGGGTGGGTTTTCAAGGTAACCTCGGAGGGCGAAGCGCAAGAAACGACGTTGAATAGATTCTATCCGTTCAGCAGCATTGTTGTAATTAGGGTTCCAGACCGCGGAACAGTATTCGAGGTGGAACGTACAAGTGAGCAATACAGAGATTTTAGACAATATACGTCAGAAGTTTCTTGCAATTTAAAGATAGATCCAAGAGCTCTGGAGCTTTGTCCACGACACTTGAGATGTGATTCCGAAAGTCACTGCGAATCAATAGGACGCCAAGGTCTTTAACACTGTGAACGCGTTCTATAGTTGTGTCGTGTAGCTTGTAGTCAAAATCAATATTCTGTTTTTTCCGGGAGAAGGTAATGACCGTGCATTTGCAGGATTCACTACCAATCTATTGATGGAGCACCAATCCGCAAAGGCGTTAATCGATCCTGGAGAATTTGCAGTCATCAGTGACCTGATGCAAAAACATTTTTAAGTCATCTGCGAAAGTTAATCTCGGACTTTTGATGACATGATGGACGTCGTTAAAGTAGGGGGAATATAGGCGGTCCAAGATGGCTGCCTTGAGGTATACCGGATGTTGCACTGAAAATAGTTGACCAGAGTCATCCAAAGCAACGGTAAGTCTTCGTCAGAGATATGAACAAAACCAATTCAGGACGTTTCCACCGACACCTAATCTATCAAGTTTTGCAATGGCGATTTTGTGGTTCAGTTTGTCAGATGCTGCGGATAAATCTGTATATTACGTCCTTTTGGGTCGAGTAATCATTTGATCAGTTATGTATGACGTTAAGCAAAGCAGATTAGATGTTTAGAGCGTCCAGCGGTGTAACCATGTTGATCGATAGATTTAACAACTTTCTAATCCGGAACATCTGGTACGATAGGCACACCATTGCATTATTTCGCTACTCATCGGTTTGCTCATGAAGGATTTCCATTCCAATATTCTAGAGTTGTTCTTGGGATATTTGAAATAATTCTTGTGCATAAACCTTGTATGCCTTAACCTTGTATAAATAGAATAGTAGAGAAATAATGCCTAAATCATTTCATAAAAAATCTTCTGGAATTTTTGTGGTAAAATTGAAATAAGTTTTGTTATGATGAAAATGGGAGTATATGAGACCAAGAAAGGGGTAATTCCATTGTTTTTATCTTCAGAGCCTATTATATCAGTTGATTACATTGAGGAAAAAATCCATAAATATCATATATTAAAAATAATATTGAACACTATTTAAACCGTAACCAGCACAATTTAACACAGTAAGTTTAATGTTTTATATTTAATTTTACACTCAAGAACACAATCCAACAATCACTACCGCCCGTTTCTGTGTAAGCGATTGACGTTTGGATGTCATCCTGTTCGTTTTCGTTTTCCTCTCGCTGATGAATTTGCCGTCGTTAACAACTACATGGGCCGTAGCGACCAAAGTCATGAAGGGCTATTCGGACGAAGACCTCTCGGAAGCGATCGATTTCAACAAGAACGGCTTCAACAAAATCATAGATCTTCGGATATCCCCAGTATGACACGTTCTGCAACGGCCGAGAGACGGCATTGTGCATCGATAGTTTTCCCGTTTTCTTCCCGTTCTCATTTTTCATTCTGAACGTCACCTATTGGACAACTTTCCTGTAGATCCTAAAAAAGGAAATATCCTATTTCTAATACATAAGTAGTTCGTTAATCACACGTTGCTTCATCAATGCTTTTAAGTGTAAGAGGCTTAGTTGATAGCTGATTTTAGATTTAATGAAAATAGTATTCAATAAAAGAACGAAATGAAACAATATGAAAATAGTATAATACATACGCTGGGTTCTTCTTCATATCAGCAGTAAGAATCCTCTGGGATCGGAGTAGGGGTCGCGCTCATTGTGCGTGATGGAACGGTCTAGAAATAAACAGGAATTAGTGAAGTGGGCCTCCATTGCTATTATAAGTAGAATGAAAGAAAGTCCTGTCAGGTTACCTTTCTATTGGGCATAAGAAAACAGCGGAAGTAGGAGATGATGCAAGACGAAGCGTGGTTTATATTTCTGATTAGTTTAGTCCGAGTAACGATTTCTGTCTTGTTGAACGATGCCTGGAATTAAGAGAAACACAATATTATTCATAAAGATAAATTTACAACAGTTTAGGAATCGTAAGTGAGATGATGCATTACTTGTTATGAAGTTCGGCATTGAATCTTATAGTGTATCCAGTTGATTCAAAAGTATAAAATTGCTAATTCGTCCCTGTTCGCGTGACTAACATCTTGGTTACTTCGACCTGGCAGCCAAAGTACCGAGTGTCAAACCGATGTTGGTAATGAAACCAAACATGCACTACAACATGATGATAAATTATGGCCAATGAAGCTTTGAAGCATAATTTGGCAAAATAATTTAAATGACTCAGCACAACTAGCGTTCTAGTACTTATGCTTCTACTGTGTATCCACCAGTACTGGAATAAGTCGTGATCGTCATAAGACAGAGCAAAGCGCCTTTTTCTATTTCAGGCGACCAAATGAAGAATCGTGGGTTCTTTGATCAATTTCGCATGAAAGGCAGTCATGAAAGGATGTTGTGCTTAATTTTAAAATTAAAATTTCTAAATTATTTTAATGAGATATACAAAGAACGTGACTAGTCGATAAATTAATTATATTCCTTTAATTCATCGGGTTAAAAGTGTAATAAACACAAAATAAAGCCAATATTGCACACTTTCATGCCTGTCAAGGACAAATATTTTGAGATTTTTGTGATGCCATTCATCCATCGCGTTTCTATAGATATTGAAAGGGCAAATATGTAAACATCGCGTGACATCTCATCGAAAATGAGAAATTCAGTACTGATCCAGACTACGAATTATAATAAGTCACATAATATAGATTTCATATCAACGATCCATTCTAATTGTAACTGGACGTAATAAGACGTTGCATATGAAGATACTCTAATACTTCTTCTTCTTCTTCAATGGCTCTACATTCCAACTGGAACTTGGCCTGCTTTGCAACTTAGTATTCTATTAGCATTTCCTCAGTTATTAATTGAAAGCTTTTCTATCCGCCATTGCATGAGTGTGTATATTGTGTGGCAAGTACAATGGAAACATATGCCCAGGGTGTCGAGAATGTTTCCACCGAAAACACCCTAGACCAGACCGAGAATCGAACTCGTCATCTCGGATTGGCAATCCTACGCGCACACAAGGCTGGAACCCCTAATACAGATTGAACAATAAGACAGAAGTTATAGCCTAAAATCTATTTTTTATGCTGCATGAAAAACACTCCCCTTTTTTTTGCAAGAGAAAGGCATTAACATCGCTGGGTGGATTAATCAGGGTTTTATTTTAGTTTTCTCGAAAATTACCACTGAACAATTTTAAACTGTTCACCAATGTTTTTGTGATTTAATGCTTCAAATGAAAACCCTGCTTTGATTCTTACAATTGAGTGATAAAAAGCTAAAGTTTTATTCCAGTTTGAATTTTTCGATACTTAACCTCACTTTTTAATTGTCAATAAGTGCGAGTGCTGCGCGCACTCTATCAGACCATCACCTAGCCAGATATAATAGGCAACAGATTATTTAATCCACAAAGGTACTGATTTGCTTTGGTGATGGCTCGATAAGGCTCAAATATGGAAAGCGATCAAACCAGAAATCGAAGTGAGTTATTAATGGTTATTATCCTGCAAATTTCTTTCCAGAAAAGCGATGTCTGCCGAAAATTTCAGTGAGTTAGCATGAGCATATGCATCCTGGGATTCAGTGAGCATAACGAACCCTGTCGTTATATAAGCTTTCAGTCTGTATACTCTATTTTGTAATGTGAATTATATAATAACTGAATGTTGATTTTGTCTTATCAATAACGTGAATTTAATTCCACAATAATGATAGCAGTAATGATGAAAAGATAAAATTCTTAGCGTGTCAAAACATTGCTTTTCTTTTAGAATGGAAATGAAATGTGTGTAGGTAGCAAGGCATTTGAGCAGAAATGCGAGATAAGATTATTGATTTTTTTTCTATTTTTGCGTAATCTCATAGATATGGATTACATGCTACGTTATTCGTGATACAATCCCTTTTTCTTTGGGGTGAGCTACTGCGACCAGTTATTAGATCCATTATTGTAGCATTACTCGTATCCTTAGTGTATAAGTGCATGTCGAATTAGAGAGTGAGTGCTAGTAATGGACCCTTAACGACTAAAATTTACTTCAGTCCTTCGCTAGAGCTAGCCTCTTGACAAATTGTAGTTCTGCTGCACCAGATGAAAAGCGACAGGTACCAGCATCGTGTTTCATACATAAAACTAGCCAAAACATTCATTTTACTAATAAAAAAGCATTTTTAAATTATGTAGCTATGCTATTATGGCCACCCCGGGTCCATAATACGCAACGTCAGATTGTTTATATACGTATTATGGTCCCCCATTTGATTAACATGTTCCATTCCCACATGTTCCTTTTGCCTATAATGAGCCCCCCCCTGTGTACTGTTAATGGACCTCCAGCATGACATTTACAAATTAGTTAATATAACTAAATTCCTGTTTCCCTGTCCATAGCAAATGTATGGAACTGCTGTCCTGTTAAATGAACAACTTCACCCCGAAGCTTGCAGAAAATTGTCGATTCAGCGTTTAATTTGGGATTTTGTTCAGGGGTCCATTATGCACGGGGTCTCTACTACTCACTCCTACTCTAGTGCTATTGAAAATGAAAACAGTAATGCCTACTGTTATTTGGCCCTGCATCAGACCATAGCCATATTGTCTTGCTTTTAGGATATCATCATTCGTATATTCAAGCTGCGGAGAGATATCAGTCATAATATAATTATATATTTTACCTTCAATTGCAATTATAATTCATAAAGAACTTCCCTTTTTTGCGGTTAACCCTTCCATAGTAGCCCTATGGTTCCATAGAGTTCCATAAAATTTTGCACCTTCAATATTCATAGAATTATTTCAACAACAAAAGCAGTATTGGCACAACTCTATGGTTTCATTAGACTAGCAAATATAACCAGTTTTGTTTTATCATTTTTCATAGGTGATTCCTTCCTATTGAAATCTTTGAATAAAAAGAGAGTTTAAACAGTAGTGTTTGTCAGTATGTCGTTCTCTAAAAGTTCGTTTAAATACTTATTCATCAATCGAGCCTTCTTCTTCTTCTTCTTATTGGCATTACATCCCACACTGGGACAGAGCCGCCTCGCAGCTTAGTGTTCATTAAGCACTTCCACAGTTATTAACTGCAAGGTTTCTAAGCCAGGTTACCATTTTTTTTGCATTCGTATATCAGGCTAACGATGATACTTTTATCGGGGAAGTCAGGACAATTTCAATCCGAAAATTCCCTAGACCGGCACGGGAATCGAACCAGCCACCCTTAGCATGGTCTTGCTTTGTAGCCGCGCATCCTACCGCGGCTAAGGTGCCCGCCAAGTAGACACGACGTGCGATGCGACGCGACGCGACTCACGTAAAGAATAACAATCATTATCAACAGGCTGTCAAATTGCACTGTCGCGTCGTCGCATCGCACGTCGCGTTTACTCTGCTTCGCCGCTGAGGCCCCAATCGGAGCCAGCCGTAATAAAATTATTTGATGTGTTTATGATATAAAATTGCGACACATCTTGAAACATTTGGATCTGACTTTTTCAAGTTATTACTGATATTCACTTATATTAGATTAACTGTAGATTGTATGTATTTAAATCTAGACTCTAAAATGTGAATAAGATTGTATCAGAGTGGTTCGTGGACACGTGGATTATTTTCATGAATTTCATATCAATTTGTCCTTTTCAAACTTGTGTATGTATATGCACAGCCAAGATATTAACAAAAATTTAAAAATGGTTGTGTTTTAAGAAATCTCCGTAGCCTATATTTTCAGCCAAGTTGATGTGACAATATATAATTCTTAAGCATTTATTCTCATTTCTAAAGTCTAGATCAACAAGATTGAAAGCTGATGAAGCTATTTAATTAAAATAGACTTTTCAGCTAAAAAGTAGCTTATTCGCCTGAATTGTTTGTTGGATAACTAGATCCTTCTTGTACAACGTAACCTCGTAAAACATTATTTGTTCAAACAAAATGCACCTGACAATTAATTATTCAGAAAATGAGGAATTGTTCTTCAGAATTCAAGAATTGCTACTGAAACTTCATTGGCAGTACGTACTAGAATATTTTGGTCGAAAGATGTTTCAAATTTGGTTTAAAATTGTTTGGAAACTCGACCATCTTTTGATATTCTTTATGAACTAATACGTCTACTTTTACAATTTCTACATAAACTATTTTAGGAATTCCTTCGACAATTTCTTCTATAAGTCCATCGGAAATCCACGAAGAATTAATGAATTTATATTTTTCCTGTTCGGATGTGCCACTGCGACCAGTTATTAGATCTATTGTAGCATTAACCGTGTCTAGTGTATAAGTGCATGTCAATTTCTCTACTATAATGAAGCAATGCAGTATCGGTTTCGATCAGGGTCTGCGAAGCAGCCATGTTTGATGCCGTAAATCATCGATTAATTTAACGAAGACAATCATAGTCATCGAAAACCTCCATTGAATGCTTTTCAAATATCGTGATATTTGGCGAGAAGCCTTGGTGCCGATCAAATATGAAATCTATTAAAGGCATCAACTTCTTGTTAAACACACTTGCATTTATCTTCACAAGTTCTCGAAAATGGTGAACAATATTTACGTTCATTTGGAAAAATCAGTTCGAAATAATGGTTTGTTTACAAAATAGAATTGTCAGTGGGAAACCCATTTCAATAGAACAATGAAACTCAAGATGTTGCTATTGTCAAACGTAGTGTAGGATTGTAGATACCTGGTTTCGATACAGTTGTTGTTTTGTTTTCTCAAGAGCACATGACAAGGTCCCATCTAAAACCTTCAAGAAGCAATCTCATTGAAGCGCGCCTTATCTAGAAATCTATCCTTGAGAAAAAAACAGTAATACTGTTATTGGCATGTATCGAACCCTACCACATCCTTGTCTTGCTTCTAAATATCACAGTGAACTACAAACCGGGATTTAGTTCTATCTACAAAACCATTTCTAGCTAAAATTTGTTCAAATAAGAATTTCCGTATGTTCTCTCCACTACCATTGTTAACAGTTCATGATAGTTAGCATAAAACCCTAACTCAGATTTTCCAGCCTAGGATGGGCACCAGGTTTTTCACAGTTTGCTGAAATTTGCTTCCACAGCATACAGTTTAACCTCAAACGAGAAATTCCGCAAATTCCTCCAAGAAATTAGCATTGATCATCATAATATTTTATGAACTCCTTCGGATATTCCTTCGAAAATTCCGTCGTGAATTCTTCTTGAAGAGAGAACTTCCAGAGTTCCTTGAGAAATTTTCTAGAGATATTTGCGGGGACATATAGCGATATTTCTGGAAGAGTTCTTGGAGAAGTTTTCGTGGGAATTGTCGGCGAGATTCTTGAGGAATTTGTGAAGGAGTTCTTGGAAAATTCGAAAAAATCCTGAAATATTCGAAATAATTTCCAGAATAATTTTTGTGAACGACTTTCGGAAGTATTCTGGAGAATTGAAAAATGGAAAGATTTTCTAGATTTCGCAATTTAATTTTTGAAAGTTCTTCAAGAGCTCCTGTACAATTTTCTGGAAGAATATCTGGGAGGTGGGTTTAGTGGAATTCCATGTGAATTTCTGAAGAAATTCAGAAGAAATATCTGAAGAGTCCTCATGGTAATTTCTGTAGAGTTTGCAAATTTATTTATGGAGTATCCTTGGAGTTTTTACGAAGTTACAGGATTTTTCGGGAGTTTCTGAGCAAACATCTTTAGGCATTCATAAAGGAACTTTCGGAGTAATAATCGGAAGAATCCTGAGGCACATCCGGAGAAATTCCTTGAGGCACTTGGAGAAATACTTGAAGGAATTCCTGGAGGAACTTTCGGAGGAATTTGTGGTAGAATTTCGAATATTTCTACAGTTTCAATAAGTTCGAATACAATGTTTGATCATTGTGTTTGTAAGCCCAATGTACATATTTTGTATAAGTATTGGTGTCAGCGTTTAACGTATATATACGATATCGGATGTGTGTGGTGACATTCTGTCACTTTTTGTTTGTTTATTACGCGCGTTGAAAATGGATTGGGGCATCATAAATAGCCGTTTTGAAGTCAAAATCATTGAGGCGTACTACAAAACTGAGGTTTGGGGACGATTGATGCCCCAGTACTGGTGATAGACGGAGATGAGCCCTACGTGTTCCAATAGGACGATAACCCTTTATACACGGAAATTGCGATTTTAACCTAATATGGACAATTTCATCGACTTTTGGACAAAACATTACCTCCCAGCTTCCAGTTTGAACCCTCGTAACTTTATTGTGAAACGTTTGAAGCTCTAAAGATACAAAATAGAGGTCTTCAAAAGAAATGTTACAAACGTTCCTTATAAACAATACTTCTAATGAAATGGAAACGGAAAAGAATAATTTAATCTCAATTTTAAACATTTTTGAAAGTGTATTCGAACTTATTAGACACCTGTATTGCAAATAAACCCGCTGACTCACGCCGCACATTGAACAACTCAGAAAAAGACGGTCAAAACCTCATTGTGCGTTTAATACAGATTTAGATCATAATTTTCTCATAGAATGTATATGTTACTATTATAGTTTTAATCGATGACAAAACATTTTTTCTAATTTTTTATCAGGTTTTTGACAATGTTTTAGAATATTGTGTTTTGAGAATTTGCTAAAGATACTGTAGCATTGGCGTAACTACAGGGGCTGAGGGGCTATAGCCCACCTAGGATCTATAGCCCCCTAGAAAATTTGTGACTTTATAAGTATTTATATATCTAGACCAATGATTATATACGGAAATTCAGAGAAAGGATTGTTTTCATTATCCAATCTCTTTTCGAAACACTACACAAGTTGAATCTATTCGCTCAAGTTTTTAACTTCGAGCAATTGTATAAACTTGCTCGACAAAATCTGGACCCTCAAATCACGTTATAACTTGAAATACCAAGGTAATACCTCATCAACAATTGAATTAAATATATTATTTAGTATTACAGGTTAATGGATATGGAGTTTTCAAGTTTTTCAGGGTTTTAAGTAATTGTTATCTAAATCAGAGATGATCTTAACCTTCCTAGTTAATACCAATCCTAAAAGTTGCAGCGCTTTTATTATCACTATCGCTTCTTGAGAAAGGTTCTAAAACTCTTGGCTTAGAGCTCTTAGCTCTTAGTAGAGGTAACTAAGTTGAATAATAAAACTTTGTATTCTGATGGATTTTAGAACTCCGCATCTTTTAATTCTCTAAACTCCTATTGTCACTGCAGCAATGAAACCAGTGAAAATGTCTCAGTAGGCGTGAAACAGACCTACTGAGAGAAATATGTGTTAAATGTTCCTATGTGTTAAAAATGCTCTAATTTGTTTTAACTAAATTGAAAATTAACGACCAATAAGTTGTAATGGGATGTAAAACTGATTTTTAATCATCCTAAAGTTATTCTAACAGAAAAGAAAGGTTAATTTGTTGGTCAGATCGCCTGTTTGAAAGCTCATGGAACTCCAGGCCACTGAATTGAAAGCTAGGGAAAAGAGTTTAACTAACTAATTTATCCAATATTTAATTTATAATGTATTCTGGTTCTAAGCAAATCAAAAAACCCTTAAAAATCAGGATCGTGCTTGCCTCGGGCTGAAAGTCTCGATAGTAAAGACAAAAAAAGGATCGTAGAATCACTTATATTTACGGCAGCCAACCTATGATTTTCTGAACCAATCAAGGTTTTGGGAATCCTACGACATTTCTTGATTTTGTAACAGGCTGAGCGTCAATGACATCGTTTGAATACATCGTCCATTGATATCTGGTAACCATTACGAACAATATACATCAGTTGAATCGAGCGAAAATGGTAAACTTTGTGTTGTAGGTGTTAAAATAGAAAAGTTTAAAAAGTTAGCCCCCTAGAATTTTTCATTAGTTACGCCAATGACTGTATGTTTTCCCTAATTTTAAAGGTTGAATCGTTTTTCGATACTGCTGTCCAAAACTCATATAAAATCGATTATCAGTATTTTAAAATAAATATACAACATATCAACCGTTTTACATCACAAAAAAAAAATGGCACGAGTATACGATCGTTTTCAGATAATGGTCTCTCTGATTGGAATTTCAGTCAAATAGAACGGTTTATTGAAAAATAGGCTAATTTCTTGATTAAATATCACCCTTATAGGCATTTGGCAGCTAGATTTCCGTTATTCTTAAGCTGATTTTTTATAAAAGAAGCCATGGCTAAAGCTCAGTTGGTCTGATGAGGCTCACTGATTTTTGTTCCAATTTTATAGTGTAGTTTTCGATAAATATTTCTTTTTCTCATCATATACCCATTTCATGGCCTTATTGTGGATCTATTTATTACTTCTATAAGTAGGGTGAGCGTACCCTTTGCTTATAATTCAGTGCCTAATTTAGCCAACTTTTGAAAACATTGTTTTCAAACAAAATCGATTAGTTTAGAAGTAAATTTGGTTAAATAATAAGTGTATCTTTATGAAAGCTAAAACATCCTAAAACTTCTAAAATATTTTAATAAATGCTCGGATATGGAGATATGGCCAAAAATCGGTACTGTACCCGTATAATACCTTATTGGTTAAGATATCGTTAATCGATAATGCAAATAACTCTTAATAATCAATTAAGGCAAATTAAATTGGAACAAGAAAATCAGTATACTTATATTTTACTTACTTATCATGTTTGAGCGCATATTTCTATCTTCCATATCTCAGGAAGGAGAATGCTCTTTGTGAGCAGGATATAACATTTTTAGTACTATGTTTAGTACAAACTGGATACAATGAAACAAAACTTATTTTTTCGAAAACAACACTTTAAAAATTGGAACATAAATCAATGAGCCTCATCAGACCCAGGCTTTAGCCACTGGCTTTCTATATAAAATTAGCTTTCTGAATAACGTAAATCTAGCTGCCAAAATGTGCCAATATAGGTGATATTTTTCATGAAATTGACCTATTTTTCCGATAAATGTGTTCCATTTGATAGAAATGTCAATAAAAAGGCCATATTATCTTCAGATTAGCGTATGTCAGTGCTATTTAATGTGTTGTGATACAAAACAGTAAAACGTTGTATATTTGGTTTCGAAATATTGAAAATCGATTTTATTATTAGTTTAAGACTGCAATATCGAGAATCAACGATTCAACACTTAAAATTAGGAGAAAAACATACAGTATATTCAGCAAAATTTCTCAAAACACAATATTCTATAACATTGTCAAAACCCGAACAAAAAATTAATTGCTCAGGTCGCATTAAAACATAATAGTGGATTTCACGCTCTAGATTTTGTCGGGCAGCTTTTTGAACTGATTCTATGACAAATCATGGATCTAAATCTGTATTAAACGCCACAATGAGGTTTTGACCGTCTTTTTCTGAGTTGTTCAATGTGCGCCGTCTGAACGCTTGAATAACAGACCAATATTCCAGTTGGCCCTCCTTGCCGTGGTAAGACGCGCGGCTACAAAGCTAGAATCATGTTGAGGTGGCTGGGTTCGATTCCGGTGCGGTCTAGACAATTTTCGAATTGGAAATTTTCTCGACTCTGGGCATAAAGTATCATCGTGTTAGCCTCATGATATACGAATGCAAAATGGTAACGGCTTAGAAACCCGCAGTTAATAACTGTGGATTAAATAAACACCTGGGTGATGCGAATAGAATCGATTTGGGTTGTAAACTGAAGCAAACTTTTCTATTGTGCGGAAGAAACATTGAAGATTGTGTTATATTTCGATTCAGATCCTATATTGAAGTATTGTTAAAAAAAATAAAAAATAAACTTATTTGAGTTTTGTATTCTTTGTAACAAACATTTTCACATTATATTTCAGTGGAAAATTAGCAGAATGCAATTAAAAAGCACTCGTTACGATATTTAACAGATTGAACAGCTGTGGGCAAATGTATGCAAAACCATCGTAAAGTCATGTAGAGTCTTGCGCATTTGTGCGACCTCATGCACATGGAAGAGAAATTCGAGCAGGAAATGTTTGACAGGCAAGTAACTGCAAAATAATTTTGCTTATGGGATGATTTCAAAAATATCCCTCTACTTGCTTGAGAGTAGAAAAGCGGCTCTATCCGCACCACCCAGATAAACACTAAGCTGCGAGGCGGCTCTGTCCCAGTGTGGGGATGTAATGCCAATAAGAAGAAAGAAATTCCAATTGGAATATAGAGCCATAGAAGAAAGTTTTAAAACATTTCGTGAAAATTACAAAATTTTGACAAATCAAATTCTTTTATTGCTGTTTTTGATGGAATGGAATGGAACTATAGGATAAAATGCCGAAAAGTCCCTACAATTTTAGTAGAAATTTCCAAAATTTAGGTTATTTCATTAACTTCGTAAAGATGTTGTAACCTACGTTTGCTTCTCATACTTTAATACCTTTGTTGAGTAGTTTTCTCCATTTCATGACAACAAGGAAAGAGTAGTGAAATGCAAGATCAAAACCTAATTCAAGAATCCTCTCGCATTTACCAAGACACCAACTTTATAACTTTTAAATGCAACGTTCATCATTATCATTCATTAAAGTGATTAACTATGATCATGTACTATGATATCTATATATTCACATGTTAGCTAATCTATCAATTTTAGTTTATGGAAATTAATTGTTGCAACCACACCTGGAGACATAGGTGAATAGATCACCACCCACCACTAAAATCACTCCTTCTTCTCAGTCATTTCCTGGCCATTAATTAGAACCTTCATCATCCATATATATATATATATATATATATATATATATATATATATATATATTATAATTAAATTATAATTTCATTTTATAATTTCTCCTCTCCATCCAAAAGAAATTATAGTCGTAAGAACTAGGTAGAGCACATGTGTAAATCTTACTCCACAATGCACCACGAAAAGTGTTTGCCCAGCATTACAGACTCCGTTGTCCTGGCTATTTCACCCCAGGCCTTCATCCCCTCGCGGCCCGCTTGATTCCTTGGGATTCGGGGTTAGGGACGCCATTTATCACTTCAGTGTTGTACCAGCCTGGCGATATAACCGGATTATCACCGTTACGCACTACTTCAGAGTGTCCATATCCCAGCGTAACGGGAATCTCACAGTTAGTCTTTAATCAGTGTGGTAATCAATAATCATCCGTCCTGCACGGGTGATACCACTTGACCACTAAGCCAGAAGGCGACCCTCGTTAGTGACTCCTATGCCACTCCTACCTACGAGGGAGACCAATCATATTCTTCTTTCTGTCGTGACCAGTGGAAGGGGCGGGCACCAGAATATCTCAACCCAATCACAACTTTCCACCACAACAACTTGAAGTTATTGCAAGCAATCTACTGCCTAGGAGCCTCATTACTCTATGAGGACATTAATGCCCTACTATCATTCGCTTTCCTGCCAAGCAGGGACACATCTCGTGCACTGACCATTCGTTCCAAGCAGGAGCAATTGTTTGCTCGCACATACATTCGATCCCTCACTCTGTGGGATACCCCCAACTCCCAATCGCTTATGCACCATACTTCTGACATCCAATCACTTGCTCCGTGGGGTTGTGATACCCCCCATCGTATGTTTCCATTGCACCTCCTGTGCATCATTTGCGTGGAACACCCATGTAATACCTCCTTTCACACTGCATGTACACCACTTGGTATGCGCAGGTAACTATTACATGAGAAAAGACTTTATTTAAAACATTCAATTTATTCACTTGTTTGAGGTTGTAGATATAAAAACATGTTTGTAGAGACTTGTTTGAGCATCCAGGTTACATTGTTACATTCTACTCGAATTCCACCTTTTTTCAATACATCTTCAATTTTTGTGTCTGCCTAATTCTGTGAATGTATGATACTGCCTTACAAGCTAAAACACTTGAATTAAAATAAGGTTAACAAAACAGGTGTTAAGAATGGCTTTGGTCACATGAAAAAAACGAGCAATGGTAATGTTTTCAACATAACCGCGAGAAGACGTAGGACTTGTATAAATGTCGACATTTACATTAAATGTTAAATTTTAACTTCTAACTTTGGATCTATGGAGTTTCATAATAGGTATTGATATTGAGACAACTTCCATGTTAATGTAGAATTATTAGCAATATGTTTAATCAAAACTATTTATAAATTTTCAACTGTCCGTTTCCCAAACAAATAAGTAAGTAATTATTCTAATAAACATTCTAATAAACAACAGTTGATTTGTTTGTTGGGAATCAGAACCATGTTTTAATGTACGTGTTGTTTAGTACCAAGCACAACTCAACATGCTCTGCTCAGTCATATAACATGACTCATGACCCATCCGGGATCATATGGATGAGTAGACAAATCTCTCTAATTTTTTTTTCTTCATCTACACCGCTGCCCTCGCTGCCTCAGCCATATCGGCCTCTAGCGTGAACTCCGAGCGATCGATGGGTGATTGCATCCACCACACCGACACCACTGCATCCGACCATCATCATGCACAGAATGACAAAAATTGCGCCCATTCTTTCATGCATATTCGCAGACCCACCGGCATTCTTCTACCGCTGGCGCTGGTGACGCATGCTGTCGCTGTGTGGTAAACACAGCGAACGGCGAACAAAACGAAAATGCGCGAGCAAAGAGTACGTCAGAACGCGTGCTGTCACAAATTGGTGACTCGCACACGGCAGGCACTGCTTCTTTATACACAAAGAAAATCTTCCGAGTAGACCCGAAGGCCCGTGACATACCTGCAATCTGATGTCCGTGTTAGGAATACGGATTGTTATATGAAATTTTACTGGCTTTGACAAGTGAAATTTTCAATAGCTTATCGTTAATAATCAGTTTCAATGAAATAGGCAAAATGGTGGAGAGTGTCCGAGTCGATTGAAAAATCTTAAAAATCCATCGAAAGATAAAGGCGCTAGTAACGTATAAAATCTTCCCTTCCAGCGTAACGCTCTTGATTTCAAAAATCTAAATGACACCAGTATAGTAAAGAAAGACGTCTATCGTCAAAAATCTCCTGTTCGGATCTGAAGGACAGATACAGGATACCGAAATTGATTTTACCACAATCTTCTATATATAAACAAAGTTGGCATTTGCAACGCGCATCACTCAATAGGCAACCCAATTTTGCTATTTATATTCGTTTTCTACTTCTATTTACCTCGAACTTGAAAATTTTAAGTCTTCCCACGAACATGTGTGATGTTCAACACAGTACATTTCATTAACTCGTGATGAACACAGAACGGAATTATTGACGTACTCGAGTACAACGGGATACCAGTACCTGCCTAAACAAACTTGTCCAAGTACAAAACACGTGACAAACTTGCTTTCAGTTCGAGCGGTCCGAGTCGATAGGAGTAAGAGACAAAGAAGAACAAAATGGAATTCGGACTATACACGCTGAAATGAAGATGCGCAGTGATGGGTGGATCTGAAAGGTTTTGGATAATTCTCGTAACTTTTCAAAAGTCTAAAGTAACATTTTTCATGAATTAATTTGAATAGCGCAATCAATAGCTTTCCATTGTTCTGTTGATTGCGCTATTCAAATTATCATGAAAAAATATTATGACTCTGAAAAATTAACAAACCTATTGATAGCACTTTTCATGACGTTAATGACCAACTGATAGGGTTTTCAACTCACGTAGACACGGCAGGTATTTTCGTCTTCGTCATAGTCTCGAAAACCAATAAAGACGCTTTTTAAAAAAAAAAACGTACCAAATCGTAAGTTCAGGAGAAACGTTCTGCCATAGTGGAGTTCAAGCGTTGTACGTTGCTTTCGTTGGTTTCAGCCCCTACGACGATGGACGAAAATACCTGCCGTGTCCCTAAGAATAATTAAGAGAACAGAAGATGTTGATAAATTTGACTTCGATTCACCGCTATACAACTTTAGTTGAGCGTGTACATTCCACAGAAGGAATAAAAGCGCATAATTATAAATACTATTTATCTTATAGATCAGCGGAACAATTTCTTGACTCTCCGTTAATGTTTCGTAATAAACAAATTGTGTATTGTTCATCAGGAGAAAGCATTTTGCGTTGCGCTGTAAACCTCACAAATTACGTAACATAAAGTTGGGCGAATGCAGACTTCTTTATGGCACATTTATGGACAATTTATCTTTGTCTGGATCATAACGCTTGAGGCTATCCTTCATCCCCTATAGCGCCACGTAAACCATGAACACCCCTCATGGATGAACCGCATGATCGCATTGTAATATCAAAAACCGGCATCTGTGGAAAATACCATTTATAACATATTACGTAAAGCCTTCACAGACTGGCTCTATGACTTATTAAAAGTATAGTTGATATCAAAGATCACACACCTCATTTTCTTTTAAATCATATCAAATGACTATATCGTAATCTAGGCTACAAACCAAGGAAGGGATCGTACACTAATTACGTAGCACTTACGGGGAAGGTCTGCCATTTTTCTTACCACATAAGTAAAAAAAATATTTATGGGAAAAATCTTACATAGGAGAATTATTCAAAAACCCGAAAATTTGCTTACGTAATTAGTGTACCATTGAATGCAACAAAATGAGAAACGGATTATTTTCCGCGCATCTAATTGGTATGACGGCTTCTGACGGTGTTTTCGTCAAAATTTATTGGTTTTTCAATATGGTGACATAAAAATAGCCATATGTTTTGCTTTTGAAATATACAAACATTCGCAGTTTGATGGGTCCAATAAATCCGTAATTTAGGGAGGGCATATTCAAGGCAGTTTCCTCAAAGCGGAGAAATCATAACATTTGAAAATATAAACCTAATTTTTGCATGAACACTTCACTGGGCGTTCTAAAGTACCAAACCTCTGAAAATATTGAGACCAAATTTTCTCATATCCGCCCATCTATGATTTTTGTTTACTGTCACATTTGTTTTTGTTCGAGAAGCTTCTGGAATTATATTCAGCGGCAAGAATTGTACAGCCAGATTATACATGGTACTGTACAGATGTACAGTACATAGTAAAATGAAACTCGAACCCAAGTTCGGGTACAAATGATACTTTTCGTGCGTATGCGTACAAACACAGAAGCAGGGTACAGATGGAGTATACGAACAGCTGTACTCACGTGTTCGATGTTCGTTTGGGAAGACTGTGTAAATCATGTCCAATCTCTTCGATGAAATTGTTTTTCCTGTTTTGTGTAGAATTTAAATTCTGATCATCTGTAGTGGTGTTGATATATAAGTCCACCCACATGCCTTTTGCTTATTCTTTATAAAATAGTTGTTCTTATGTATGGCGACAATTGGTACACCCTATAACAAAACACGAAGCTCATCATTCGATAAGCAACATCGATTTATTCTATTTTTGTTTTTACTTAATTGAAAGGAAAATGTTATGATAACCAATTTTGTTTTCTAAATAATTTGTGTTCATAAAAATATAATTAATCAATTTTAAAAGTCGAAGATTGCCGAGTCAGCTAGTTACATTGTAATTCCAATTCGCTTGTAATAATTGTTCATTCTAATGTAAGGAGAAACAACCAAATTTGAGATTTTTTCTTTCTCAAATTTTGTACAGATTTACAACATGAAGATCTGCTATTCCTTGCATGCAAATTACTTTTAAATAGCTTTCTTTTGTACTGCATAAGATGGTGGAGAGAGACATCTGCAAGTGTCGTTTGAAATGTCCGGTATTGGGAGGTGTCCAGCATATGGATCTCTATTACTACTAGGTGTATTAAGTTTTTCTTTTTCTAACAGTCATCGGACAGCCCTATAAAAACGAGTGGTCAGGACGGTTGTCCCTATTTTGCCAAATTTTATTTGGGCATGTAAAATGTGATGAATAAACAGCTTAGACCTATATTTTATAACTGGGACGGTTTAGATTTTTTGGTTTTTAGTGAGGTGTGGAAGCTTTCAAACTGGCTCTTTTAGAAAGGAAGATCCATTAATTACGAACGCAAATATTGGCCATTTTCAACTCCCTCTCACTATGTCACACTTTTGTGAACATCAAACATTTTGTATGGATTGTCACATTTCTAGTAATCCTCCCCCTCTAAGCGTTACGTAATTTAAGGATGCTCCCAATTCATTTCGCGTTTTCAGTTAAATGGGCAGCTTTGCCATATTTTCGTCATGAAAGTATTATTTCTATACATCGTTACGAGGTTTTAGACATATAATAATATAAACATCACACTACACTGTTGAACGCTCAAATAACTCAGAAGATAATATAGATGCATTTCTGCCTGTCTCATATACTAAGTATACGTAAAGGCTATATATTCGCTCTAAAAGCAAACTAAAAAAACAGATTAATCCACCAAGCGGTGTTGGTGCCTTTAAAAATATGAGAGAGTGTTTTTTTAGCGTGCTTTGCGCATAGAAAATAGTATTTTGTTAACTTTACGATCCCATAGTTGAATCTAGCCAACTTTCAATAGCAAACAATGAGACAGAATTTCCTTCGAGTGGAACTTGTTGCGAGTGTGTCTACAAAATTTTGTACACATACAGACATACACACACATACATACATACACACAAACAGACATCATCTCAATTCGTCGAGCTGAGTCGATTGGTATATAATACTATGGGTCTCAGGCCTTCTATCAAAGTTTGGTTTTAGAGTGATCCTAACCTTTACGTATACTAAGTATACGAGAAAGGCAAAAAGGCTCGAACACCCTAGCGTTATCTACCGACCAACCAAGTCGACGAATTGAAGTGAATTATGCGTGTATGGAATGTCTGTATATGTGGAGCAATTAAATAAAAAAAAGTCCAGTAACTTACCCTAAATCGATTTACTCGCTACAAGTTCGTCACAGAATGATGTTCCATTATATTTCTTTTGAAAATTGGTCGGATCGACTCGGATATTCCGTCATCAACCGTCTCATACTGAATATGTGGTGCGCCTGAGACGCAAGGGGTTCCTGAAAATCATCGGCTCATCGAGGCTATGAGGCCTTTCATGTGAGGCTTGCTACACAATGGGGTCTTGTCAACACCTTATCCGGGTCGTAGCTGGTGTGAGGCAAGGAAGTATTCTATCACCGTTACTGTTCCTCATCGTCGACGAGATTCTGGTATACGCGATTTAACGTAGACAAACCGCGGGCTTTATGGCAGCCTATGGCCATGAGCACCTAAACGACTTTGAATTGGCTGATGACGTTGAACTCCTCGCGCAACGCCTCTGATAGCGGAAGTAAGCTACATCGACCTTGCCAGGCACTCCTTGTCGGCAGGTTTAGTCATCAACGTCAACAAAACCAAATCGTTGGATGTAAACCGGTGACCTTGGCGTCAGACGGCGTTACCAAGATCGACATAGCGCGCGCACGGATCAAAAGTAAGAGCTACCTTTGATTAGAATATCTGGAAAACAGGCAGATAAGTGAACGCACCAAAATACGAATATTCAACTGGAAGCAATGCGTAACTTCTAG